>NC_040036.1:7838037-7965118 GCF_003713205.1 Coffea eugenioides | reverse complement strand
CGCTTTTTTTACCCAATGCATATGATATGATCACAACTTGACCGAATATCGCAAAAGCTGTACCACAAGGAATAGAATAGGGAGTAGGGGCCAATTTTCTTTCTTTCTTTCTTTCTTTTTGGGATTCAACGGCTAATAATTGGTCTTACAGGAAAGATGGTTATAAGTATCATTTTGATTCACATTCACGCTTCATCTTTCCAAATAAGTAACCAATTTTATCTTTAGCTTCAAACCAGTTTGATAATATACCCAGCAGCGTTTAGATTACTCAACTTGAAATCATCATCTTAATGACTGAAAAATGACTTCTAATTTACTCCACCATCTAAATGCTTCTACAGTTTACAAATAGTACATTTCTGCCCACCTAACAAAAATCAACACCATGTAATCCGTGGCAACTCATTAGAAGTGGGATGCACTTTCTCCTTGCTGGTGCTATGCCACGCAACATCTAGCAGCAGTACATGCCTACATCATACGCAAAATCTGCTAGTTGCTTATAATAATTCTTCAAGTGACACCGGTCATAACCTTAAAACCTTCTTGAATATTTAGCTCAAGCAAGCAAAAATAAAATTTGGGAAAAATCACAAATGCGGCGCAAATGTACCCAATAATTGGTGTAGCAACTGATTGCCATCTCGTTTTACATCACGATCAAGAAAGTAAATTGTACATCAATACTATCCCATCAATACTAATGAAAAAAAAAATTAAGAGTAAGGTGGCAGCGCTGTCATGACAGATACCATCCGCATGAAACCTTAACAATCACTCCGGCCAAATCCTTCCTCAATTATTGGGATACTAAGCCAGAACCCAATGGCACTTCCAAGTTCCAATAGCACAAGCTTAAATATTACAGTTGGAGATAGAGTCCGACAGCAGCAATCTCTGTTACTCCTACCTCAACGGAGACAGGGTTTAGGCCAGGTTCATCTAATAGACTAAATGCACAAAATCCGTAGAAAGAGTGGTAAAGATCTGGGAACTGTCCGGAGGATTTACTAAAACCACCATACTGGAAAAAAAAAAAAAGGAATGATGAGATTTTGCAACTCAAAATTTACATTTCTTACATACTCATTACAAGTAAAAAGCAGACGAAGCCGTCTCATATAGGAGAAGGAACAAGCTTAATCATTTTTCAATTTAAGAAACCATGGTAAAGCAATGAGATATCATTTAAAACACTACCATCTTCAGAAATCTTGAAGACAACCAAACGTCATCCATAAATCCAGCAATTTACTTGTTAGGGGTGGGAAAACAAGAAAATCTAGTTGGAAAAAAAAAAAAAAAACGCTTTCTGTGTCTCTGAGAGAATAGGGACACACAAAAGGTTGTAATCTTCTACATCGGTAAAGCCTGAGAGACCTATTCATGGAACATAGTTTCTATTTGCCAATAACGCCCACATGCTATGAATGATTTCCCCCAACTTCCTCCCATAATCCACTGCCAGATAACTTACCGCTCCTTCTTGCAACCCATAATATTTTGAATAAGGAAATGAGGAACGCCCTGGCTACAACTATACTGTTACAAGGGACATTAGCATTGGCAGACACTTTCCTAACACTTAGGTGAGGAGAATTAGAATTGAATGGCACAAAGTAAACAGGAAATCATGAAGTTTTTGGATTGTTTGCTTCATGGGTTTTTTTTGGGGGGGGGGGTTTTCCAATATTAATCTCGTAATTATCAATTTAGTTCTTGCCCATGCAATTGCATGTTTATTAATTGAGTTCTTTTGTACGTGCTGTACGGAGTGAGACCTTAATGATTCCTGATATATTCATAATTTACAAGATTTTACGAACTAAATAACAAACACATCTTAATACTAACAAGTCAGTAAAATCCTAGGACTGACAAACACATCTTAATAATAACAAACACATTGTATGTAGAAGAAGCCAGCACCTGGGACTGACAAGTCAGTAAAAATCCTCGTAAACCCCCTTCATCAATAAACTTCTCAGCTCCTAAGATTTTGAGAACTCCTCCTACCCTGTAGAAGTGCAGTACCAATCATGCCATCAGAAATGCAACCAAGCTCAGGAAGTTAAAATGGAAGTTTTGAACTTACCAAAATGCATAACATGTATCAGTAAGCTTGTTTGGTCTGCCTTGAAATCCACCGTCTTCTGCCTGCCTCTGAAACAGGCAAAGAAGCAATATGCTAATCATCTAAGAACAAAAGGGGACCCTGTGGGCATATTAAGTATAAACTGCTGGTTGTTTTAGAAGTATTCTCATCTATATCCATAGTGAAAGGCTAGTTGAAGTCATAAATTATGGACAGGTTTGTACAATGTTATGGAAAAATTCCTCCTCACACTCTTGTACAATGAAATAAAGTTCTTTCCTGTGCTGAATCAAGGGAATGTGCAACGCATCATTCAAAAGCTTTTAGACTCTGGGACTAACCATATTTGTTTATAGATGAAGAAAACCAACCTGCAAGCACCAGTCAACCAGCATTGGCACATCTATAATGCAAGGGGACATAACTTTAGACAATGGATCATCTGCTATGTAGCCCATCAAGCGGAGAGATGCAACAGCACAGTAGGTGGCACCCCCTGTGATACTAAGTAAAGAAACCCATGAGTATTTCACAGTATCCTACTACTATGTTTCTCTCAATTTTTCAGCATTCTCAAAAGGAGAACAAAACTGAATTAGGAAACAGGAAGTATCTCCCAGATCCAGAAGTCACTAATCATTCGAGGAGTAAATTCATATAGGAACGGCCTTGCAAAAATAATAAAAATGATCCCCCCAAGGAAAAAAGTTGAGCAACCACTACCCCGTACCAAACAACCTGCTGATAAACAGTGACGTTCTATACAAAAAAAAACAACGCTGTTAAAAACAAAAATAAACTAACAAAACAAGAATAACCTGGCAGAATAAAAATGGACAAAAAAGAATAACCTAGCAGAAAAAGACCAATGCTGTTCAACAAATAACCTGCTGCTAAAAAGATACAGCTGTTTGATTTTCAAATTGTATGTGAAAGGGAAGCAGAATAAAGCTGCATCCAACACCACTAATATTATGGGTTTAGAAAGAAAAAAACAATCGAGTACAATGACACCTAGCAAAAGAAACTGAAAAAGATAAGTTGATCAAAAACCATTGAAGACTACCAAAGAAACAAAGAGAAGTTTGTTTATTTGCAGGAAAAAAGACGAGAAAAAAACTTCAATGCGCTGAAGATCAAGCAGATGCCAAGATCATACACAATTGTGTCCACTCACCATGTGATTCCGAACCAGGAATCAACCCAAAACCACCATCATATGACTGCAAGGACAACACTTGTAAGCACATCTTAAAAGTATCTCAGATACACAATAGGAACATATGTTTGCAACTTGAATAATTAAACAAACTAAACATGGCATACAAGCTTTACATACCTGACACTTTATTATGTAATCCTTTGCTTTCTCCCTGTCCAGACCACTCCAATTGCCCAACAAAAAGCAGATGGCCACTGATACATTAAACTGTTAATATTATCTATCAGTATAAGAATTTCAATAAGAAGGACTTAAAAGCATCTTCCTCACCTGCACAAAATACAAAACGGAGATCTGTCTCTGCACCACAATGAATGGGCATAAAACTGGAAAATAGACAACAGCTTTCATCTATCAGTTTGTAATATTAGTCAAGAATCAACTGATAGATCAAAAAGAAGTGAAAAATATAGCGACTAGAATTAAGAACAACGTCAAAGCTAGAAAGATCAGACTCCTTTAGGTCATTTTATTAATCGATGCTACAATGACAAATCACAAAATCTTCAAGAAATGATTGAGGGAGGAATTTATAACAGTGATGTGGCAACTACAAATGTTAGAGTATGCATGATGCAACCAAAAATATTTTCTTCCAGTTTGACACTATTCCTGCCAAGAGTAATTTCAGAGAACAGAAATTAGCTCAAGAATGAGAAACTGTCTTCAATAAATAAGTAAACAAATAAACAATTGAGGATATAGAAGATGGATCCTAACACATAGCAGCATTTAAGAGATAAGCAAAGCTAAGCATTTTGTAGCCTTTTTTTTAATTGTTCTTCAGTGAATGAAGTGGTGCAGGTAATTTCTCAACATGTGAAAGAAATTTTCCAGCTGTGATCTAGAATGGAACAAAAGGTAGGTTGGACAAAGGTTGCAAATACTTCTTGAGATATTTGAGTCAAATTTTGTTGTTTGCCTTGCTAATTCTTTACTTTTTTTTTCCTATACTCTCTGGGGTTTGATATATGATACGCTAACAAAGATGATAAAGTCATGGTCTACAAGTAAATCATACCTACATTTTTTGCTCAAAATCACAATATGAATCAGGTAATAAATCAATATGGCAATTTGACAAGTATCCGAGGATGGAGGGGAATCCATGTTCCCCAGAAACTACAAGGCCATGAAACACATTACCTTACATGGTCCCACAAATGATGTACCCCAAAATTTAGAGTCTTAAGAATGAATTTGAACAGAGAATTTACCTCCCATCTAACTGCTGAAGGTTTTTCATTGATTTTAAAATTGACGTAAAATCAATAAGTGACAAGTCATAGCCAACAGTCTTTAATATGGCCAGAGCGCAGTACGTGCATGCCAAATGACTACCATTGGGGACTAATGCCTGCAAGCAGACACTATTGTGTTAGAAAATACATTCTAATACTGCAATATCCAAGAGAAGAAGAGAAATATATGGTTCTTCCAGCCAAGTCTAAATCCTAACTTGACTTGTAACCAGTTCTCATACCCCTTCAACATTTGATTGAAACTGAGAACTTCTTGAGCCGTGGAATCCATAAAATTGTCCTGTAGAAACACAAAATCCCACGTCAAATCTGCCACCTACAAAATATAGAAACCTATTAGATTTAAAAAGACTCTTGCGAAAGAGCTCATACCGTTGTTCAAATCATCCTTGTTCTTTGGATGAGCTTGCAAAGACAAAACCCATTTTATTACAGCGTCTTTGTCAATCTATCAGACAAAATTATAAGACAACCGTCAAACCTGAACACAATCACAATATCATCCAAAAGAATTAACTACCAATACCCAGCTTAAATTCTCCAACACATTAGAAAGTCGAAACCTTTCCCTTATATCCCTTCTTAAGCATTTCCTGGGCTTCCACAGGCTTAAGGTCTTTCTTCCATTAATTAGACTGTCCTCTTCTAGGCTTTCGCTGGGCAATTGCTTTATAATAATATATTCTCTCAGCTCAAGTTGTTTAATCCGAGCAAATTAAACCCAATTTCAGCAACCATCGAGTACAATGAAGATTCAGCGTGTCCCAATTTCCGTTGCTAAAGCTACAAAGGTTGACGTCCAGTTAAGTTTCAAAATCAGTTCTTGATTCCGTACGTTTAAGATATTTAATGCGAAAATCAAGTTTAGTGTGCAGATTTTTGCTAAAATTATTGTGAAAACATAACTCGATTAATCCGTAACGAAAAGATTAGAAATTTCAATTGACATACTACTGTGGCAGCCTAATGAATTTAGTAATTGAATTCTTAGATTCTGTAAAGGGACTCAAATATTCTGTATTATTGAGCGAGTAAAAGAAGTACTCGATCGAGGGAGCCAAGAATGTCGAAGCCTATGATGGTGAAGTAGGCAAGAGTAAGGCGGTTGATTTCCTGAGTCTGGTAATCCGACGGCAGGAGATCATACATCATCTCCAGGAATCGCAAGTGCCTATCCTTGTCGAAGAATTGTGGCTCTGAATCCGAATCCCACAAGAAATCGTCCTCCTCTGCACCCATTGTTGAAGACATTATAATCTGGTGATGGTGCTCTGCCCTATTGATACTTTACTGAAAGGGGTTGGATCCAGTTTATTGTATAAGCTCAAAGAGAGTCAAGAAGGCTCTCGACACGAGTTTTAGGCAGGCTCTGGCCTTTTGTATTTTGCTGTCATGTGGCTACTGCACACGACTTCTTCAAGAATCGTTCACTTTTATGGGAAAATGGGAAACGCCGTAGATGTTTTCTAATCCTACTATAGTCGTAGGTGGGCTCCGTTATCTACTTCAATTTAACGACTAGGAAGAATTTGTAATGAACGTTAGTTCCACTTTGGATTTATCCTTTTCCTAAAGGAGGAACATGGACTCGAACATGGGATCCTAGTTCCTAACTCTGATAACATGGGATCATCTTTACGGCACTTGATATGCCTTGCTTTGCCAACAAATTAACATATTCTGTTCGCTCCCTTTCAAATGTGTTTTGTTTCATATCTCCTCCGACTAACTTAAAATCCACAACGTAGCCGCATTTAGTTTCTCTTTGTTTACATTTCGAACACCTTGTTTGGAAAGCCATTTTCTAACAAAAAAATTTTACATTTTTCGTAAATATATTTTTTAATCATCTTTTTACTTTATGTATATCAAATCGTTACAGTATATTTTCTATAAAAACTTCAAAAAATTGCAATCCAAATAGAATTGGCAACGACAAAGAAAGTTGTGACATTTACAATTTCTTGTTGCTTAGAAAGAGAAATTAACGCACGTAAGTACTAGGTTAATATCAATAAACTCTCTCAAAAAGTAATATTGGGTTCAATTTTGTCAAATAATAGTTTACTTGCATCGTAAACACATTTTTCAACTTATCTTTTTATCTCATACGCATCACATGATAAAAAGTGTTAGAGTAATTATTCCAAATAATACTTTATGCAAACACTCAAGTCTTTTCTTAGCTTGCCTACTTGAAATGTTGAGTCGTACCAATCCATCTCCTATAATAGTACAATATTCCCAATTAGGTGTAATTGAACCAAACAGCTCAATTTGTGCCCGATTATTATCAATTTGCACTTCACTTGATTCTGCGAATTGATCAAACTATCACCGCCAAAATCAATAATTGACATAACCATTATCACAATGCTTGAAATGATAAGAGGACAACTGATGCTACGTTTTAGGTTATCAAGTAAATAATCCGGTCACTTCATTTATTACTAGGTTATTCTCCCACTTAAAAAAAGCAAATTATTCACTTCATTTACATATTTTTCTAATCATGTCAATTACTAATCTTTGTGGGGACATCGGTCTATTCACATAATTAGGTGAAGTATGCATGATCCAACCAACTACAAATTGGGTTATTTCAGGCGATTGTATCTAATTGGGAATATTATAATGTTATAGGGGTGAATTGGCGCAATTCAACACTCAAGGGGGCAAGATGAAAAAAGAGTATTTTTTGAGGGGGTTTATTGGAATTAACCTTATTACCTTGTGCGGACCCAAGTTTTTTTTTTTTTTGAAGGACTCTGGAGTCTGGACCCAAGCTTTAGTAAGTCCAGGCGGCAGGGTGTATAGACTATAGAGTAGAGCCGTAGAATTTCAAAATCCAAAACCCAAACGACGAAGACGAAGCAGGCCCAGCGGTTAGTGGGCAACCAAGTGAAGGTTCCGTACCAGGTTTTCTGGCTTGTCGTTTTCAAAATTAAGCCAGTAATTTCGACGAGCACCTGCTGTGCATTACCGCACAACTATGAAAGGAAGCAAAGCATCGGTCTTAACACTTGCCGAAAAATGCAAGGTCCTAAGATACAGAAATAAACTTACAAGCAACGTCCTTTGTTATTAAGTTCAAATAACGCAGCTGGATCGATTGAAGCTGACTCCTTTTCTATCTTTTTCTTCTTTCGCTTACAGAATATATTGGCAGCAAATTGGCAAGGTAACCTCAACACAGTAAAAGCTGACGCTAAAGGGAGGTATCGAAAATCAATACGATACAGCATTGAATAATAACGAGTTATCTGTTCTTGTATAATTAAAAATTTGGATTCTTCAGCTAAAAAAGCTGTTGCTCTTTGGTTTTATTATTGTGGGCTTTTTTTTCTCATTTTATCTCAGCAAAGGGGAAATATACACCTCAAAAGTCAAGTATTTTGTCAAGAAAGGGAAGCCTTACATTTGGGTTCCAGAAAAGGACTTGCATAATGTGGTACGACCTTGCTGCTTCTGCTATCTCGTTTCCCATGTTCACGTTAGCATTACTATCTAGTTTCAGGTTCCTGTTTTCGTCAGCCTACTTATGTATCCTGATCCATGCTCTTTAACTGCTCACCAGATTTTCTTCTATGGCTGTTAGCGTTAGCATTTAGTGTCATTGCCAAAGTACAAGCTCTAAGTGCTAATTCTAGTTATTTCACTCACGTGGTCTTTGTTTGTCTTGTTTTTCTTGTCATTTCTAATAAGATTTGTAAGAAAGAAGTTTTACGGTTTTCACATGACATGGATTGGAACTTAAATAAGCCTTGAGCCGATAAGAAATGATTGCATGACGGTGATTTGTGAATACCATTCCTTGCAAGGATCTGGATTGACTTTATGTCATAAAGCTTAGCTCTGAATGACATAACTCCACTGTTGAGATTCTTGTTGCTGAGAAATGTGGTGCTTCCAATGCGATATGTTGATATTGCCATTTAAACACAGACATTGACACTGCTTGCTGCATGTTCAAACTTTGATGTACTTTTTGTCTTCTGACTTCCCATTATAACATTCTCTCTAGTAACTACTGAAATTTGCACTAAAATATGTTCAATTCTGCATTATTGGTTGCTATTTGTGCATTTTTAAAGTGCTGTGCTTCCTACAAATTTTACTGCATTCTTTGGTTCTGATCTGCTAGTTGCGGGCAACATATGAATTGTTTTATGCACTACAGAACCTTGTTTGCAATTACATCTGAAGTTGATGTCTACTTGTCTCAGTGTATCTAGATTCTTGTTTTGTAGAACGCGATCATTGATGAGCGCAGTTCTTTTGCTGTCGCCACTCCTTTTCCAGGTCCACTTGCAAGCTTGCTGAAATCGATAAAGAAGGTTGGTGGTGCTCATGATTGTTCATTCTTTAGTTAGTTGTTTTGTGTTCATGCAGATAACTTGCCCCGCTCCATCTACTTGGCTCATATCAGGAACCATTCTTTCTTGCCTTGACTTGTCCTGAATCCCTCCCTAAGAATTGTAAGCAGATGCAATGGATTACTTAACCAATAAGGGCTTCATGCAAATTGAAGCTAAATTTTTTGTATGTGTGTAGTAGTAGTTGCATAACATTGTAATCTTCAACTGTTTAGCAGAGTTTTCTTAGTCTAAGAATTATACAAATGCAGTTACCAGCTCGGGTCGCATTGACTGGTGATATTGTTCCTCTCAGAGATGAAAAGGTGCGAGTGCATACTTCTTCATACCTGAGCGTGCATATTGTAATTTAATCAATTGAATTTTATCACCCTTCTAGTAATTACAGTCAAAACTTATGCTAGCTTGATATTGGCCACTTAATTATTAATTTTCAGAAAATTCTGTTACTACAATGGATTGGCTAGTTACTTAATGGAATGGAAGACTAGGATATTGTGTGATGGCTTATTCTTGTCCTCTCAACAGATTAAGTTGGCTGCAGAGAGCCTCAGAGAAATCATATCAGTAGAGCAAAAAATTATTAAGGAGTCAAGCTATTCAGTTTCTGGCATATTAAGTTCATCTCGCCTTGGTTCTACATCGCGAAGTGATAACCTTAAGGAGTTGCTGGAAGGAAATGAGCAACATGTTGTATATAAGTTCAATCTGAAGTAACAAACTTCTACCCTTGCCTTCTAATTATAAATTTATGATTTTGTTCTCAATTTTTTCAATGGTGAGTATCAGGTATGCATGTGGATGCAATAGTATAATCACTGGCTAGACACCAATATCTAATTCGTTTAAGGCCTCTCATGATCTGAGTGTTCTGGGAGAGACGAGTTTTTCTCCTTGCATTTATTGAACAGAGGAGAATCTAATTGGATAACTTTTAACAATAGGTAGAAATATGGTTATAGCATTCATAAGGTGCATGATTTAGAAATAATTTTTGAAATCCGGCCTTAAAGCATGCAAAACAAACTTACATTGAACTATTCACTTACAGTTTGTGCACTTATATTGATGGCAATGGAGGCAATTATGAAGTTAATTTGGAAGATATTGAAGCATCTAAACCAGATCCATTATGTAAGCAACAATTCAACACCATTTTCTGCAATTTTAGATGTGTTTGTACATTTTACTTTTGGGTGATGTTTTTTATATGTTGTTTTCTTTGTTTTTAGCACCATTTTCTACAAGCCTTATTGATGGAATTAACCAAAGTGAAATGAGGCGCAGAGCTTTGATACTCTTCTGTATTACACACTTGAAAAAGAATGCAAAGGTAAAAGTTACTGAATTTTAAGTGCTGGTAAAGTATGTAGTTACAACATTATTTGTTCTAGTATTTGGCATGGCTGTTAACCTTTACATATTCAGAATTAGTACTTGGTTGCAAATCTTCAAGCATTCTAATGTTGCTCCACATCAAAGTATTAACATCAGAAAGTTACTACTGGTTCCAAAGTTTTTGTTTAGTTGATTTTCGGTTCAACATTTAGTTGAAGTGCAAAGCAGGTCTAGTCAGAGTCAGTGGTAAAATGCTAAGTTCAAAGCAGGATTACTTGCAGTGGTTTAAATGTTATCTAACCGATGTCTTCTCGCTCTGTCTTGCTTTTCTTATTTTCCTTCTCTTTAACAACGAAGTTGCAATGTCCAATTTGCCTATTTTTGAGCTTGTTATTTCCTGGTGAATAAAAAGCTATGATGCATGGAGTACTGTGACTTATAGATATGACTGCCTTTAAGATGTTTGCTGGTTTCCTCTAAGAATGGCAGATGTTCTTATTGTTCCTATATGTGTAGTTAAAAATATAATGTAAGAAAGCAACATTATTACCAGATGTCATTAATAAGTCTTGGTTGAATTTGTTCTGAAGGAGAATCTTTATGTTTTTACCAATGGGTTTCAACTGCTAATATCTGCTTCTGCGTGAAGGATGCTTATCTGCTCTCTGTAGACCGGAAAGGATTTGATGTGCTAGGAAAAGTTCTAGGTCCAGGGCAGGCCGATGGCTCTCGTGAATATGTGTGGAAGGAATTTAGAATCATCTTCAAAGAAGAGGCCCGCCATATTGAAACATTTTGTCGACAGCTAGCGCAAATGGAAGAGGAAGCCCTTAAGAACATTTCAAGTTTCAGTGGGCTATGAGCAAAGGAATTTTTGAGGCCACGCAGGATAGTGAGATGAACACAACCTATGTTGTCATGATACGATGGGCAATCTCGTGAGGCATGGATTGTTGCTGTTGATACCTTACAAGAAGTTAGTTATGCTAAGTGTGAGCATAGAAGACTGTGGACTATGGAAGCAAAGAAAGCAAAGATTTACCTTTACCTTTTATTTATTTATTTTTTTGTCAATTGGCACTTGTCTATACTACGTATAGACCTACTCCTACTCTAGACTATACTAAGGGACGCACCTGTATGGATTTAAGCTACTTAAAGCGGCTGCCACTTACATATAGTGACAGGTGGTGAAAAACAAGATTTGAACCCTTGACCTCTCATCCTACTAAGTCTTAAAAGGCTATGGTGGGCTGTTCTTTACCTTTTATCAAACTTGCTTTTTATGTTTTCCTTGGTTAACTATTTTGCGGCTCTAAGAGTGGGTCTTAAAAGTAGAACCATTGTATAATGCTTTCTCCTGCATATTCAAGTGTATATGATTACTTGAATATTCAAGGTGTTAGTGAAGTTGCCGTGAAAATCTACAACTTGGCTATATCGTTAATATGGTTGATATGGCTGCGTTGGTATGATTCTGTTACGTTGGTGGTAAAGCTCAAACTAAAATATAGAAGAATCCAGAACTATTGAAGGTAAATCAAAATGAAGTGAAAATTTGACACGCACCAATAATACAGGTTAACGAGGGTAAGTGAATCAGTATATGGCAATTCTCAGCTGAAAAAGAAAGTTGTATCAAGCAGCCCAACGTTTTCACTGTTTTCCATCACATGCGCTCACAGAGTAAACTACAGCATGCTCCAATTCAGGTCGAAGAACGAGAAATGAGATTCTTTGCCATTAATTTTCTTTCCCATTGGTTTCTTGAAATTTGTTTTTGGTCGAACCTTAAATGCCAGCCATCTGATCTAAAAACAGCAGTCGTTATCATTGAAATTGAGGTGAAAATAATGTGGTAGAACTTAACGCAGTTATCCAGGATATGTGTTGGGTCACCCACCCCAATCCTTAGCATTTCCCGGTCGAAATTTGATTGTGTTGATGACTAAATCAAATCCCAAGGATTATGTTACGGGATTCATGCATGTCTAATTCCTTAACCTTCTCTGTTCCCGCTGTCCAGTATACGCATTCCACTCCTTGGCTATTATTCTCGCACAACACGCTAGATGACTACCAAATCAGTTATATGGCAATTGTCGGCTCAAAATGAAATGCTATAGATATTAGATAATACTATAGGTAAGTTATCGTATCAAAATGCGGAAAAGGGCCAAGGTTTTTTCCAATTTTAGAATCTCATGCACGCAGAAAATATTAGTGAGGACATGCTCCCGTTAGAGGGTCAAACTTTAAAGGACAGAAAACGACTAATTGCTGCGACTTGAGCAAAATTTCCTCTCTTTTACTCGTTTGTTTTTGGGGCATATGTACCTTGTTTTACCGATCTCAACAGGGTTCTGCTGATGCGGAGGTCAAAATGATTTTGCAGGAACTAAACAGCTGTTATAACAAGCAAGCAAAACCGCATGATTGCATCACCATGGGTGTATCATAAAAGGCCAAAAGCAAAGTTAGATATGAGTCGCTACCGTTATATCATTCAGTACTTTGCACCATTCATAATATGTAGATTGTTATCTAGATCAGTAATCACGTAAGCTACCAAAAGCTGAAAGAGATTTCCTCTTTGACAAAACCAAAATGCTAAATCAGAGTCCCATTAGTCACTGCAGCCGGTTCTGCTCAATCAATTGTCTCAATTTTTGGAGGAGCACGACCAGAACCAGACCTAGCTGAAGGAGTGTTATTGTCCATAGCACAAGCCATGTCAGGTCTACCAGCACCCTTGTACATCTTGGGAATAGGTTTGCAGATACGCTCAAGCTCCTCCATCTTCTCCTCAAATTCAACTGCCTCAGCGTGCGGCTGACTATCCAACCATTGAATGGCCTGGTCAATTGCATTCTCAATCTTCTTTCTGTCAGCCAGAGGCAGCTTAGCGGTTATGTTCTCAAGCTTGATAGTTTTTCTCATTCTGTAGGCAAAGGTCTCCAGTGCATTCCTTGCCTGAACCTTCTTTTTGTGCTCCTCATCCTCAAACTTGTACTTCTCGGCTTCCAGGACCATTTTCTCAATTTCTTCTTTTGACAATCTTCCCCTGTCATTGGTGATAATAATATGATTCTTCTGGCCGGTAGTTTTATGCACAGCAGAGACATTTAATATGCCATTGGCATCAATGTCAAAGCAAACATCGAACTTTTCAGCTCCCTTAGGGGCTGGAGGAATTCCCGAGAGATTAAATGAGCCCAGCAAGTTGTTGTCCTTTGAACTTGCACTCTCACCCTCGAAAACTGCAAAACGAACAACAGTTTGGTTGTCTTTTGATGTTTCAAATACTTTCTCCAATTTGGTAGGAATAGTGGTGTTCCTAGGGACAACAACCGCCACAATTTCTCCAACAACTTCTATACTCAGGGATAACGGGGTAATGTCCACCAGTACAAAGTCCTGAAGCTTCTCATGTCCCCCGCCAGCCAGGACTGCTGCTTGGACAGCTGCACCATAGGCAACGGCTTCATCTGGGTTAATGCTTTTGCACAGATCTTTTCGAGGGAATAAATCTTCTAACAATTGCTGAACCTTGGGAATCCTGGTTGAGCCACCCACAAGGACAACATCATTGATGCTGCTCTTATCCATCTTGGCATCGTTCAAACACTTTTGAACTAGCTCCATGCATTTTGTAAAGAAATCCTTGTTCAGCTCCTCAAATTTGGCCCGACTAATAGTCGAGTAAAAGTCAATACCTTGAAACAAGGAATCAATCTCGATTTCTGTCTTAGTACTGAAGGAAAGGATCCTCTTTGCCCTCTCACAAGCTGTCTTCAATCTCCAGAGAGCTCTAGGATTTCCACTAATATCCATATTATTCTTTCTCCTAAACTCTTGGACGAAGTGGTTCACCATTGTATTATCGAAGTCCTCTCCTCCAAGATGAGTATCTCCAGCAGTAGCTTTCACTTCAAAAATGCCCTCTTCAATGGTGAGAATAGAGACATCAAAAGTGCCACCTCCGAGATCAAAAATAAAGACGTTCTTTTCGCCAGTGCTTTCAGACTTGGTATCAAGACCATAAGCAATGGAAGCAGCTGTTGGTTCATTAATGATACGCAACACATTGAGGCCAGCAATGACCCCAGCATCCTTGGTTGCCTGACGCTGTGAATCATTAAAATAGGCAGGGACCGTGACAACAGCATCCTTGACAGTTGACCCGAGGTAGGCCTCCGCAGTCTCTTTCATCTTAGCGAGGACCATAGCAGAAATCTCCTCAGTTGCGAATTGCTTTTCCTCACCCTTGTAGGTCACTACAATTATAGGTTTGTTGCCAGAACCAGGAATGACCTTGAAAGGCCAGTGCTTCATGTCACTCTGTACAGATGGATCAATGTACTTCCTGCCGATTAACCTCTTCGCACCTGCAATTACAACAAGAGATTAGTATCAAATATTCGATCAATTATGCAAAATGACAAGCCTCAGAGGATACAAAATTTAGAACAATTAAAGCAGGTTAGAGTTTGGACTGGTGCATGCACTGACCCCATTAAAAAAAGAGAAAAAAAAAAAGGGTTGTTTGCACTTTGCATAGAGATCACCTTTTCCTTTCCTATAATGCAATACAACTCTAGAACGACCGAAAGAACGACCGAAAACCTTGGGAGTAACTTCACTCTCTGCGAATGCTACTGGAATAATCTAAATTTAATTCACAAATCTTAGTCAAGACAGTCAAGCAAGCATCATTATTTATTCATACAAAGAACTTCGAAATTGAACAAATTGAACCAAGTATTCCAAACAGACAACCAAATTAATTAAGTTGATATGGTATTAAACTTCAGCTCAGGTAAAAGCGAGTCCAAAATCGAATAATATGTAAAAGAAACTGGCATCATAAATGACCACTGTAAAAGGTTAGCTTTTTCTCCTATTTTGGGCATTGGAATATTATCACGTGTACTAATACCAAAATGGTCAACTAAAAAGTGATCAAAGAAAGACAGCAAATAGAAAATTACCCACCTATCATACTACTTAGTCACACAACATAATGCACCCAAAAAGGGGAAAAAAAGTGAGATGAGAACTAAAGAAACCATCAAACATAAATCAAATAGTAGGGTTTCCATAAAACCTTACCGAAAACGGTATTGGTGGGGTTCGTGTCAACCTGGTTCTTAGCGGCATCTCCTATGAGACGCCCGGTATTGGTGAAAGCAACATAAGACGGCGTCGTCCTGTTACCCTGATCATTCGCTATGATTTCAACGCGACCGTGTTGCCAAACGCCCACGCATGAGTACGTCGTCCCTAAATCGATTCCGACTGCCGGTGCCAGCTGAGGGACTTCGCGTTTTCGTTTTTCAGCCATATTACTATCAAACTCTAGTCCAGTTGATCAAAAAGAAAAGGATTCAGTACCTTGCTTGGACAGAGCGAGAGTTGCTCGAGGAAATGTATACTTTTACCAGAAGCCTGGAAGCATACTAAAAAGGTTGAATTTTAAAATTTGAAGGATGGCCTTTTTATTTTGTTTTTCTTTCCTTTTCTGTCCGGTTTATGGTTCCCTTTGGTTGAGAAATAACTATGAAGTGGCGAGGGAAGCTTAAGTGACTGCCTTTCAAATTTGAAACCGATGACTTAATATACTTGTTTTCATAAATTGCTCTACCTTATTCCCCTACCTATTCCCCTACCTCCGTCCCGTTTTGTTAGTCTTGGTTTTTTTTTCACACAGATTAAGAAAGTGTAATTAATTTGGTTGGAAACATAAATTTAGATTAATAATTTCCTAAAATACCCTTATGCTAATCACGAAGAGTGCCAATTAATATCAGTTACAGCTAATGGGTTAGTATTGGAAAAGTTCAATGTATTCAATGTAGTGGGTTAGTATTTAATAACAATGTATTAATAATAAGGGTATTTTAGACAATTTGAAAGATTACTACATTTCTTAATGGGAAAGTGGACTACAATTTGGGACAGACGAAAAAGGAAAATAAAGACTATCAAAGTGGGACGGAGGGAGTATTATATTCACTGATCAAGGTTCTTCAAGGTTACAAATGAAGTAGGATTCACCCTATTTATAGTTAATTCAAGATTAAAGGTACATGAACCCTATTAAATACTAATACATGAATTTAGTACTTCGAGTACATTCATAAATGGGTTCATCCAATGTATCGATGAATCTAGAGAGAATATATGTATCTTTCTTCTTGAGAATATAAACGGATATCTACATCTTATAATTATTTCATAATAATATAGTATATTTCACAATTTCTTTTAATTTTATAGAGGATAATAAATGTGATCGAAGTGCTATATGGTCTTGTTTATACATTGCACAGAATCGTAAGCACTTTTTCTTGTATTGGATTGACATTTTTAGTTTTTATTAAACCGACAAAACAGCATATTATTGGATGTATATATGTAAAGGTAGATATGAAAGAAAGCTTAGTCCAAGAGAATTAAGAACTAACGTATAGGATAGAGGATTATTTAGAAATTTTTTTTAGGATAATCCTATAATGTTTTTTGTAATATGATATATGTGAGATAAAAATGCAATTACGAAGAAAAAAAGGTGATTGAAAAAATATGAGTGTGTTTGAATAAAGTAGTATTATCTGAAATAATTATTATAACACTATTTATAATGATGTATATATATTAGATAAAAAAGATAGTTAGAAATTTTAAAAAAAGCTGGAAAACGTATTTATTGTGTAAGTAAAATAATGTATGACCAAAAAAAATTGGTATCCAAATGCACCCATTATGTATTTATGCTGGAAGCCAAAAAAAAAATGTTCCAAATAATGGGGTAACTCCTTTGTTTATTGCTGAAAAATAAAAAAATCGCAAGAATGAAAAGTGGTATAGAACTATACTTGCTGGGTTGAATCAGCCCGGCAAGCAAGGCAAAAATATTTTTTTTCTAAAGAAAAATCGTTGGGTTGCTGGGCTGACTAGGCCTAACATGTTGTATCTTTTTAGTTGTCAAGCCATCGATTTAGACAAAAAATTAAAAAATATGTAAATAATTTATAAATTAACTCAAAACACTTTACAATAAAGAAAAATATTACTTTTGTAACTTGCAAAAACTTCAATAAAATTTTAAATTATGGGCGGAAAGTTTTAAAAAAGAAAAGAAAGTAAGTAGTTTTTTTTTTTGGTTTGGGAGTTGATTACAAATGAAAAAAAAGATATTTAAACAAATTACTTTACAAATATGCCCTTTCTATAAAGTAAAAGAAGGTGTTTTGGTGAGGGTTTTATAGTGGAGAGACTCATTAGGGATTAATTTTTTTTTGTATTTTTAAGGATAGTTTTGTCATATTTAAAAATTTACTTAAGACTTCCACACTTTCCTTCCCTTTCTGACTAATTTTGGGCGAAAAGTTTTCCTTTACATAGAGTGAGATGAAATCTTTCTAAATCTTTTCTTTTCCATCACATTTTTTCTCCCAAATCCTTTCAAAACTTTTCTTTTCTTTTCATTTCCTTCCTCCCAAACTAGCTATTAGTTTTACATGCAGTAAGTAATTTTCGTTAGCAAAATGATTATAATTGTATTCTTGGAGGTCGAGCTCCGTGGATCAAATTATTGGAGGCGAGTCACCAGCCTCCAACACAAATGCATGGGCAGAGGCGGAGAGCTGCTCTGATCCTCTCCGGTGGCATCCACGATAATGAACCCCAATTGCTCGCATACGGATTGCTATAACGCTTACCTCGCTTTCCGCTGCATCTGTAGGCGTATGTAATTCTTCAAAATTCCAACAGGCCAGTGATATTCCCAGGATTAGGTTGCCCTGTTTCTTTGATGTTAATTAATTCCATTTGTATTGTCCATTGCCTCAGGATTCAGGTGGTGAAGTAAAGCTCAAATAAATCATTTAATAAGAAAAAATCCAGATTTCCGTACTAAATTTATATCTAGATAAACTGAAACTTGATACTGTAGCACTCAAGCTTAATGATAATTATCTCAAAATAACACAAGACATTTTATCAAAACAAAATGGAAACAGGGCCTAGGTTACCAGTTTGGATTATACATTATTTTTACATTATTTACATCCATCATCAACATATTTTTTAATTACTTTTTTATTTCGTATATATTATATCAAAGAAGTGCTACGGTATTTTTTCACAAATTTATCTCAAATAATTTACTATCCAAGTTTACTATCTTAGGCGCGTACGAAATAAGTTATTTGCACTATCATTGGTCAATAATATGTATGAGGAATCATTTCCACCATATCATTCGGTAATTTTCACCAATAATATGTATATCTTCTCCCAAGTAGTAATCACATAATCTGCCAAAAGCCAAAGGGGTTTCTCTTTACTTAAAAATAAAAATGCAGCATCCAAGTCCCATTGCTCACTTTCAGCAGCTTCTGCTCAATCAACTATCTCAATTTTTGGTGCAGCACGACTAGAACCAGATCTGCCTAGAGGAAGAGCATCATCGTTTATGACGCCAGCACCCTTGTAACTCTTGGGAATAATGGGTTTGCAGATGCGCTTGAGCTCTTCCATCTTATCCTCAAATTCATCTACCTCCACAAGCTGGTGACTATCTAACCATTGAATGGCCAGCTCAATTGCATTCTCAATCTTCTTTTTGTCAGCTGGAGGCAGCTTAGCAGTTATCTTTTCATTCATGATTGTTTTTTTCATTCTGTAGGCAAAGATCTCCAAGGTATTCCTTGCCTCAACCTTCTTTTTGTACATCTCCTCCTCAAACTTGTACTTCTCAGCTACCAGGACCATTTTCTCAATTTCTTCTTTTGACAATCTTCCCCTGTCATTGGTGATAATAATATGATTCTTCTGGCCGGTAGTTTTATGCACAGCAGAGACATTTAATATGCCATTGGCATCAATATCAAAGTAAACGTCGAACATTTCAACTCCCTTAGGGGCTGGAGGAATTCCTGAGAGATTAAATGAGCCCAGCAAGTTGTTGTCCTTTGTACTTGCACTCTCACCCTCGAAGACCGTAAAACGAACAACAGTTTGGTTGTCTTTTGATGTCACGAATACTTTCCCCAATTTGGTAGGAATGGAGGTGTTCTTAGGGACAACAACACTCGCAACTTCTCCAACAAGTCCTATACTCAGGGATAACGGGGTAATGTCTACCAGTACAAAGTCCTGAAACTTCTCCTGTGACCCGCCAGCCAAGACTGCTGCTTGGACAGCTGCACCATAGGCAACGGCTTCATCTGGGTTAATGCTTTTGCAGAGATCTTTTCCAGGGAAGAAATCTTGTAACAATTGCTGAACCTTGGGAATCCTGGTTGAACCACCCACAAGGACAACATCATTGATGCTGCTTTTATCCATCTTGGCATCGTTCAAACACTTTTGAACTAGCTCCATGCATTTTGTAAAGAAATCCTTGTTCAGCTCCTCAAATTTGGCCCGACTAATAGTCGAGTAAAAGTCAATACCTTGAAACAAGGAATCAATCTCGATTTCTGTCTTAGTACTGAAGGAAAGGATCCTCTTTGCCCTCTCACAAGCTGTCTTCAATCTCCAGAGAGCTCTAGGATTTCCACTAATATCCATATTATTCTTTCTCCTAAACTCTTGGACGAAGTGGTTCACCATTGTATTATCGAAGTCCTCTCCTCCAAGATGAGTATCCCCAGCAGTAGCTTTCACTTCAAAAATGCCCTCTTCAATGGTGAGAATAGAGACATCAAAAGTGCCACCTCCGAGATCAAAAATAAAGACGTTCTTTTCGCCAGTGCTTTCAGACTTGGTATCAAGACCATAAGCAATGGAAGCAGCTGTTGGTTCATTAATGATACGCAACACATTGAGGCCAGCAATGACCCCAGCATCCTTGGTTGCCTGACGCTGCGAATCATTAAAATAGGCAGGGACCGTGACAACAGCATCCTTGACGGTTGACCCGAGGTAGGCCTCAGCAGTCTCTTTCATCTTCGCAAGGACCATAGCAGAAATCTCCTCAGTTGCCAATAGCTTTTCCTCACCCTTGTAGGTCACTACGATCATAGGTTTGTTTCCAAGACCTGGAATGACCTTAAAAGGCCAATGCTTCATATCACTTTGCACTGATGGATCAATGTATTTCCTGCCAATTAACCTCTTAGCACCTGCAACAAGAGAATAGTATCGAATATTCGATCAATTATGTTAAGTGACACATCCAAGCCTCAAAGGATGCAGAATTTAGGCCAAGAAGAGCAGGTTGGATTGGAGGATGCACCGACCCAAAAAAGAGAGAGAGAGACCCGTATGGATAGGGCACCATTTCCGGTACTACAAGACTACCCTAGAATGTCCAAAAACCTTTGGCTTAGCTGGAATAATCTAAATTTAATTCACAAATCTTGCTGGAGAAGGTCAAGCAAACATCATTATTTATCCATAGTAACAACTTTGAGAAATCGACAAATTGAACCAAATATTCCAAACTGACAACCACATTAATCAAGTTGAAAACTTCAGCTTAATAAGAACACCCATCGAAATTCCAACAATATAAGGAGAAAAAGGTTAGCTTTTTCTTTTGTTTTGGGCATTACGGAACTGCCATATGTTCTAATAGCGAAAGGGTCAACTAAAGGAGTGATCAAAGAAAGAGAGCAATTAGAAAATCACTCACATATTACTGTAATTAACTAGTAACATAATATAATGGTAAAGAGTGAGCACTAAAGAAACCATCAGATAAATTGAACTTCGTTGAAAAAGCCGTACCGAAAACGGTATTGGTGGGGTTCATGTCAACCTGATTCTTAGCGGCATCCCCTATAAAACGGCCGGTATTGGTGAAAGCAACAAAGGACGGCGTCGTCCTGTTGCCCTGATCATTCGCTATGATTTCAACGCGACCGTGTTGCCAAACCCCCACGCATGAGTACGTCGTTCCTAGGTCGATCCCCACCGCCGGTGCCGGTGCCGGTGCTTCGCGTTTTCGTTTTTCAGCCATGTTATCAATCTCTAGTCCAGTTAATGAACTTTGAAGAGAGCGAAAGTTGGTTGAGACAAAATATACTACTCTTACTCTATTGCTTATACTAGAAGCATGCAAGGTAGAATATTAATTTTTAAAGACGACTTTGGTGGCTTCCTTTTGTTTTGTTTGTTTAGCTCCAATTGCTTGAGAAATTGGAAGAACTTGTTGATTTTTCCTTCGGTTGACTCCTCCTTCTTTTGGTTTTTGAATTTTGATTTTCGATTGGTTGAGTGCTTAAGAAATAAAAGAACGTACTTAAAATTCACAGTTCTATACTTTTTTTTTAAAGAACAAATTTTATACTTATATCTGAAATTTTCTCATATTTTTCTTTGTGCTAAAAGAACAAATTCACATTTTGCTTATAAATTGTTGTGCTAGGCATTCTGCGTAAAAATTTCTGTTCCAAATTGGAAGACGAAGACGTCCTAGGCATTTTTCTTATTATTATTATTTGCTTGTTAGGTGACTGCCTTTTGAAATTTGAAACCTTTGACTTACTAAACAAGTTTTTATAAATTGTTGTGCCAGGACACTCGTCTATTTCGCCTTTCCTTATTCCCCTGTACATTTCCTTTCTATGCCTCTTCTTCTTCTTCTTCTTTTTAAAACAAAGAAAGATTTTGGAACAAAAAGTATAAGCACAAACGGGATGATACTGTTGTAGTAAAATTATTTTTTCATTCCTTTTCCTTCCTATTCCTTTTTATTTTAATTTTTTGCCAATAAAATTGTTAAATTACTACTATTATCTCTAGTTTCTATTATAACCAAATGTCGAATTAATAATTTTTTTGATGAATTAACTTTATACGTAATCCGATATTTTTTGCTAATCTTTATTTTCTATTTTTTTGGTATTAAAATTAACAATAAATCAAAAAGAAATTGCCCAAAATCACTATTAAATTATGATAATTTCACTATTCAAAAAATTCATAAACTCTAAATCAAGTATTTCAACATTTTATTTTCTATCTTATAAATCTAAATTCATAATAAAATACCATCAAAAGTATCCTATCATAGTGATAAAATTATTATTATAGTTATTTATCAGATAGTAGGTAATAGGTATGGACATGAAAAATTTAGTACATTTTTCTTATAATTACATTAGATAATCTTATAATTCTATAGGGAAGTAAATTAAAATTCATTACACAAGGGCATTTTTGGGTATTCATTTAAAAATTTGATCAAATCAATATTATTTTATGGTTTTGTTACTAAAACTATCAAATCAAGGGAGGTATGTGTAATTTTTCAAACTTTAGGGGGAGCTCAGTGAAATTATCAGAAATCTCAGGGAAGGTTTATAAAATTATCCCAAAAAATAATGGAACATGAAAACAGGCTCAAATTTTTTGTTAAGTGTATAAAGCGTGCCAAATAATTGACAATTCTTTTGTTTATGGCGTGAGACTTAGCACTATATGTGATGAGCTAATGATATGATTTACAATTACAGTACCTTTCTAGCCTACTTGGTTTAGAGTTACTGGAATCTAGACTCAAATTTCAACTCTAAGATGTGCACCTTAGGGTACGTTTGATAAATCTGAAATCTAAATCTGAATCTATTAATTATTGAATTTTTAAATATTAAATCTAATACATTTGAGTGTATATCACATTTAGTGATAAGTGAATAACTTATTACTTAATTTTGGGAACAAGTTTTGCCTAGAAAATTCAGTGTTACTTAATTAATTCAAATGTTCAATTTTTTGTCATTAAACGATCTGAATATGTTAAGATCTGAATCCATTAAGTTTAGGTGCTGAATTAAGTTATCAAACAGGGCCTTAGCAACTTATTGGTCCATTTGGAAGTCATAGCCCATTGAGAATGGAAGCACTCTATGTTGGATTGTACCAAATAGGCCTGGACCCTTGGGACTTCGGGACACCCACGATCTGTAGCAAATTCTATACATTATCGCTTTGGAATTGGACCGAGCCTCAGTCAGCCGGACCATGCTTCGCGATGAAACAATTCCTGAGTGAACCCCATTACTTCCTAGCATTCTATTGATCATCGTTGCGGGAAACCACAGCTCTGATTGAAGTTGATTTCATCGTTGGAATTTCAAATTGTTGAGAATTTAGATCCAGTTAACTTTATTACGTTCTTATGACTCACGATCGAATTGCTAGTTTTCTTTAAATTTTGTAAAAATATATTTTTCAATTACCCATTTATCTGGTATATATACAAATCATAGCAAGTTACAGTATATTAAAAATTGAGAGCACTTAACTATATGTCGCTGGGCCTCTGCTGGCAAGTGGTGGTGGTGGTATATAAGCTCCTAACTAGCCATTTTGGTCGCTAATCTTGATTTCTATCGAGCTCAATACTGCTTTGACGTTGCCTAGCAGGCTCAATTAATAAGCTAGCCAAAAAATGTAATTATTTTGTCGAAAACACCTAATTATCATTATTAATCACCCGATAATAATCCTTATAAAGAAATGAACCTAACATTTTTTTTTTGGTTTAGTGAAGATGTTATAATGCCTATTATCAATGAATTATCTAAAAGCATTATTATTGATGCCACTTCCAAGGCATATTCAGCCACATTAAACAAGTAATTTGGAATCTGTTTTAGAAGCGTCTTAGCCCTTAATCACGTGAGCACGACCTTTTATGAGGAGATTTGTCTGTTCTTAACAAGTGATTTGCCACTCCCAAATTTCTTAATTACCACACGTGACTGCAGTGTTAAATGCAGATAGAGATTTATCAAGTTGTGAAGTTGGAGCAGTGTGGGAGGCGGAGGTGACAGCGAGTGAACAAATAATGGCGGAAAAAAGGCTGCAACAAGGTGTGGCTAACTTTCCAACTGTGTTGTGTCTACTACACAAGAAGAAGGGGGAGGGGGTTTGCTTTTTGCATGAAAATGAGCTAAAGAAAGAGATATTCTGGCCCAAGATATTGATTAGATAGGGAATTAGATTCTTGCTCCACCACCAACCATTCCCAATATTTTCCAGAACCTCAATTCTCTAGTACCACCACATGCATGTGCCTGGCTTTGGAGCTTCATCGGATTTGATCCCATAGCGTCTTGCAAGAAGTTAAAAACCACCACCATTTCTATCTGTAACAAGTCGCTTTTTTTGTTCTTTCTCTCTGATATATTTATATATATTGGCTGAGATCTCACCAGGGCCTTTAATTCCGTGAAGAATTTTTTCTCGTATCAACACATTCAACAACGTGGTCTGGATTCCGACGTTTTCATGGCGCCTCTTGGTCCCCTCCCACCATTAGAATTTAGATACGTAGTGAGTCGACGAGAGTGCCTGCCTAGTTGTTGTCTTGAGGATAATTATTAGTTTGTAGACAACATGCGATGTTACGAAGATGATGTGTACAAATAAATGTGATTCTTTTCTTTTATCCATGTCTGCATAGAATCACGAAAAGCATTATGTACAAGCTAGCTTGGTTGAATTGATTCTCATAATGGACTGCGTTTTTATCCTACTGAATTGGACGGATGAAGGATCATGACGTGATTGCGATACAACTGATTCCTGAAAATTTGAGGCTATGTTTTTGTTTTCAAGCAACTGAGGATGGGCTCTTCTATTCTGTAATTCAGTTTTCTGCAAAAATTTAAATTTTCTTTACTGAAATTGCATTATTCTAGAGAACTAATACAACTTGGTTGACGTTTGGAATGCAAAATGTTTACATAGAAGAAAAGTCGAGTTCTGTAAATTAACATGAAGCTCATACGTTATAAATGTGGAATCTTTTTTTCTGATTTTTGTCTCTCATGCACATTTTCCTCCCTCAAGGAATGATAACAAAAAGATCGAGACTAAAGCAAAGAGAATACACATTGCATGAGAAGAGGGAAAAACCGAAAATGGCATAACAACAAAAGAACAGTATCGATAGCCGGATCGAATGTTCTTTAGTTTTATAATTTTCTTCGAGAAAGAAATGTTGAACCATTGACAAAAAGTACTTTACTTCCACTAGAATGTTCAGTCATTCCATGCAAATCAATATAATATAATAATATAATTCAGAACATTGATTTGATCAGTCTTCTGTTAAAAGAATGTCCTATACATATGGTCTTTACTAAACTGATTAATTAGTTCTTTGATCTCAACATAAAAATTAAAGGGTTTGAATGTTTTGTCGACAGTGTGGAATGAGACATTAATTTTATCTACTAAAACGAGATGTATCTGCTAGATTTCTTAGGATGATTTAGTTAACTATTTTCCCAAAGAATTCTAATATTCGCCTCAAATAATGACGACCATGCATATAAATTTGTTCAAAAATAAACGATACATGGGGCCCGCAGACTATTATATTAACACGTACGATAAGTTTACCTCCACCCTCACCCTAAAAAACACAAAGGAAAAGGTTTTGGTCTTCAATGATTTAACCAAAAGATCTTTCCTTTACCAAATTCTAGCCGCTACCTAATTGCTTCAGCAGGAAAATAATTCCTTAGCCCCATTTTTCAGCTGCGAATGGGGACCCTTGGCATTGGGTGGTGAGACCTCATTTTTCACAGCTAAAGATGGAGAGTGTTGACGAAATTTGATTTTGGTAGGGCAACGCACGGAAAAAGAAGGTATTGCATTTGCAGCAGGACCCTGTGGATATGACGTGGCACGTGAGAAAAGCAGCAAGTCTCCGACCATTAGCATCTGAGCCTCACGACCAATCTCTTCCTTCCATCTCTCCCGGCTGCGCCCACTCTTCCCCTCCTCATTCCTCAGCCCTCCCACCCCACAAATATTTTATGCATGTCGCCACCACATGCAGGATTGGATTCCTTCGTCTACGGTGGTGTGCTCCATCATATAGTATATAGATGGTAGTAGTTTTTACTAGTCCAAATGACCAAATGCAGAAAAGTATTTTAAGTTAGATGATATGTCACGTTTGGAGGGGTACCATTGATCAGATCGTATACTTTCGCCATCATCCCCAGATACTTAATTGTGGAAATTTAAGCAAAACCGAAGTATCTGTAATGTACATTTCCCATTAATTATTACACTAAACTCAGAAGGAAAAATAAATAGTAAGTTTTTTGAACAGGAAACTTGTTATTGTGTGCGGATTTGAGGTAGGGCAAATCACTTGCATCGCAAGTAAGGATCAAGATTGCACTCAAATCACTGTTTGTATATGTAAGTTGTAGCTAGCAAGCTGCCTTGCGTCCTTGTTACGTTCCAAATGTTGACCCCTGCAATTGATCGATTGATAATTAATTCACTTTTTTTTTTCTCCTTTTTACTTTATTTATTTTAACCCCTACAATTGATGGATAATTCACTTGGCACAACATATTAGAAAAAGTTTTATGCTTGTTGGAATGCTAAATAAGACCATGGGGCAATTGTTCCAAAACTTTGAATTGAACTGCAAAGAGAATAAACTTGACTTTGGCTGATTCAAAAGTGAAATTACCATGGAACACTTTCACTGTGAAGAGCTATGGATGGACTATAACCTGTTGAATACGGTTAAATTACAAATAAAATAATGATAAGATCGATCCTGAGAGCTGATCTCATTATGCGGAATTCCTTTAATTCGATGGAAAGTTCTTCTAGCCAATGGGTATATATGAGAGCAAATTGATCTACACAACCTTTGACTGCATGATGGCTAAAAAAAAATCTGACGATAATTTTGAAAGAATCTAAAATAGAGCAGCACATAACAAGAGGATGCATGTCGGTCGGGCTTGGCTGTGCATATAATCACCACGGTAAGTAATGAAACATCAGGAGAACAAGGCATTGTATCAACTGACTATTCATGTTACCACAGTAATCTACTTTAAAAGATGAGCAAAGATGGCTTTTCATATGATAATGTTCATGATATCTGCCTGTGCACTATGCACGAAAATTTATACAAATCGGCGGGGACATGCCGGAACAAAGAAACTTACATTCCAGGGTCACATTTCCATCACATAACCCCACCAGCCCCTGCCTTTTCCTCGAGTTTATTCTTATCTAATGCAAATCAAAACCCACACCCAACTTTTTTTAGTCAATTAGGAACATAATGAAGTGTATGTACAGGCTTAAAAAAAAAAAACGAAATCAAAAGTGTATGTACACCATAATTAGATATATATTAGAATATTAGATTAGGGTTCCATTCACCATTAGCATCTGTCTTTATCAGTGCATGGCCATCAAATTTCCCTTTTTAATTAAGGGTTTTGTATTAGAAACATAAAATTGAGACTTGTAAATAAAGAACTAGTCGTATGTCTTCAAACCCTGAAATTAATTTAAAAAAAAAAAGAAAAAGAAAGAGAGAAAGAGAAAGAGGAAGGGGAGGGGAACGGGCAAAGATGAACAAACCACTATAATAAATAAGCACCTCTCCTTTAACTTTATAAATCTTCTTCTCTTTTGGTCTATACCATCTTTCTCTGCAACTCTCTCTTGTTGATGTGATTCTCCACCATAAACCACATCAACCTTTACAAAAGAGAGAAAGGTCCAGCACCACCATGGTATTCTCTTCTGTTCCGGTTTATCTAGATCCTCCCAATTGGCCACAGGTAAACTACTGACTAGTAATATTATTACCAAGGTTTTATTTCTCCACCCTCTTTTCCCAACCAATCTTAAATCCCCTTAAACAATAACTAATAGCGAGACCTAACTAATGGAAAAGATACATATCCACATAAATATTCCGAGCTAGCTACCTTTTTTTTCTAATCTTTTCTTCTTCATTTTTTTCTTGAATATTCCAGAAAATATTTGATGCATCTGGCTTTACTTTCCTGCAGCAACAAAATCCGCAGCAAGTAGCTGGTGATGGTGAAAATTCTCAATTTCCACCACCTCTTATGCCGCCCCCACCTCCGCCTGGAGCTGGGGGCACGGCATCTATCCGACCTGGCTCGATGGCCGAACGAGCCAGGCTATCAAAGTTACCACAGCCTGAGGCAGCCCTCAAGTGCCCCCGCTGCGAATCTGCAAACACAAAATTTTGCTACTTCAACAATTACAGCCTGACGCAGCCCCGTCATTTCTGCAAGACTTGTCGGCGATACTGGACAAGAGGAGGGGCACTAAGGAACGTCCCAGTTGGAGGAGGATGCCGAAGAAACAAAAGAAGCAAAGGAAGCAGATCAAAGTCCCCAATGACTAGCGACAATCAAAGCAGCAATTCCACCTCAACTAGTGCAGTTTCTGCTAATAATAGCTGCTCCACTGATGTAATGAGTCGTTTGCCACCTCCACCTCCGCTATCTTTCTTTCCTCCTCTGCATAATCTTGCTGATTTTTCGAATGTGGATATCGGTATGAGCTTTGGTGGAATCCATCCAACAGTTACGACCAGGGCCGGTGCTGGAAGCGAAATTGAGTTCCAGATTGGTAATCCTTTGGGTGCTGGGCCACTTAATTTGTCATCTCGATTCGCAGACCAGTGGAGACTGCAACAAGTGCAGCAGTTACCATTTCTGGGTGGATTGGAACATTCAGCTGCTGCTGGAGTGTATCATCTTGAAGGTGAAGTTATTGATCAGCCATTAGGATATGATGGCGTGACAACGGATCAGCTGACATCTAAAACATTGGAAGCTCATGGGGGTTCAGTCAAGCTGGAAGAAAATCACCAAGGGCTGAACTTGTCGAGAAATTTCTTGAGCATTCCTGGGAATGATCAATATTGGAGTACCACTGCCAATGCATGGACAGATCTCTCTGGTTCTACTTCTTCAGCTAGCCATTTCATGTGATAATATGGTATCCCTAATCTTGAAAACGTTATCAATATTCAGGCATGTGTGTCTTAAAGCGAATACGGGTTCTGGTAGCTAGAAAGAAATCTTATCAGAAAAGAATATGATCAGGATCGATTGTTAAAAGATGAAATGGGGAGCAACGATTTGATCAGCAACTCTTTCGAGCGTCTGCTGAAGAAGTTTGGAAAGGGTAGGCATCGATTTTCATTTTTTTGTTCATTTCATTTTTATGGGATATGCTTACTAGAGAAGTACTGTAGTGGTAGACGTATATGTGTTGATGCCATCTGACAGGAAGGTTTAGGTTCTCTTAACAGATCCACTCCACTGTATTAAGTAATTTCTTTGTTTTAATTGCGTGGAAGAATTATGTAAATTGCTAAACTCTACCGTATCCTTCCTAAAGTTGAATTAGGATTAATAACAACTCCGCTGGTGAAAGTCTCCATTCTGAAGATCATATAAGGATTAAATATGCTACATTTAGATAGGCAATATTAAAGGTACACAACCAATTTTCAAGATTATATATAGAGAAAGATGCTCCATTTAGATGATGAGCTATTAAGAAAGCCAATGAATTCTGGAGAGCAAAAGCAAAGATCCATGCATTTTAGTTGAACTACCAGCAATTTGTAATTAAATTTGAAATGTTCATCCAACAACATTGTATGTTTTAAAAGCACTTCATCCAATTTGTAATTAAACTTGAAATGTTCATCCTTGTACTTCTACGTGCATTCTAGGCTTGTGACTTCAATTTACAATCTTATGCTGTGAAAATTTTTTTGGAGTCGGTGCTTGGACAAGATCATGAGCCAAAGAGAGACATATGAAGCCTCTTCATGAAACGTAAAGCTTTTTCTTCAGTCAACAAGCGGCCATTTGCTACTTTGAAAAGATAAATCATCTTATGGTTTCCATTTTGACGTATTTTGTGATTGTGTACTTGTCCACTGGAAGCCCTGGATGTTTGGCTGAATATAGTAGCTACGGGACTAATTGGTTAAATTCATGCATGTTGCTTGACTCCCCCATACCTTGCAACTTTCTTCTTTCACTAACATAGTGACCAGGAGGCAAGAGCAAGTTAACTAAGATTTAAGAAACTCAATCCAATGCTGGAAGTCTGAGAATCTGTTTCAGTGGAGAGCACTGCAGAAGTTGCATTCTAGAAGTAGTTTGCTGGCCATGAACGTTGTTTCATGAAACCGGCCATGCTTAAATTCATAAATATGGAAGCCAGAAAGCTGAAATGAGTCATGGTTCACGGTACCAAGTTTCTTTAATCACCAATATGGTAATCCCAAATTCCCAGATACCCCTATTTCTCGTGTACATATTTTGGAGTTGTCATAAATTGAGGTAGTCACCATTCGCCCTTCCAAGATTACTGTTGAGCAGACATTTATTTAAGTTCGTGCCCATGCTTTGAAATTTAGAGAGAGAGAGAGAGAGAGTTTGCAAAGCAATGATCTTGCAATTATGATGAGGCAGTGAGGCATCTAGTGAGGGTTAGTGAATCGTACTCATTTGTTGTTTCTGGAGACTGGAGTGAGTGAGATACGTAGGTTGGTAGTTAGCAGGACGGGCAGACAAAAGAAAGAGAAAAACGCCAAATTCTCACGCAAAACCATGACGAGGAAATGAAAGCATTCTCGAATTGTAGGCTTGGAGAAACTGAGGTATGAATCAACATCAACGTCTAGTCATTTAGACCAAATGAATGGAAACAGCTTTTTCATAATTAATTGAGAATTCAGAAGGGGAAAAAAAACATGTTTTGAATACATAGGATATGGTATAATTAACTTACTAGGAATTAAGGACTATTTTACTGGTATGCATTTGATACCAAAATTTAAACTTAATTAGAGCAAAACTGAAATACGGCCTCTAAAGTTCCATAGTACTGGAGTACCAAAATACGGCTTTGTGCATATTTAATACCAAAACGGTTTTTGTTTGTCTCGTTTGCTCATGTAATTGAATGAACAATTACCATTTATGCAGCTTTTATAACATGAACACTACTCCTGATATGTATATATCAAATAAAATAGAGTACTGGTGGTCAAGGCAAGAGGAGAGGAGGAGGGGGGTGGGGGGGTGGGGATCAGCAGCTGGTTTTGATAAGAGTAAGGAATCTGGGTCTGGATTTGCTTTTACGGTGCCCAAGATCCCTTATAGGTAGACATGAGAATAAAGCAAATTCAGGTTCAACCTATAAAATCACCCGTCAATAAAGCGACACTGTGTGTCTGTGTGTGGGATGTAAGTAATCCAACAGTGATGAGGTTCCTTTTTCTTTTCTTTTATGGTCGGTCACCCTTATTGTACTGTTGTATTTTATCCACAAATTATAGATGCCATCAAAATATTACTAGTACTATTTGGATCTCAAAAATGCTCTTGTTTTTGTGTCCACCACCGCGTTACAACAGTTGATGTCCATATAAGTTGGCGTGAGAGGATCCCTCTGTTTCTGTGGCAGCCTTTTGAGAAGTTCTTGTTAGTTTTCTTTTTCCCCATCTACACTTCCAGCTGAGTCTGATACAATCATGCCAACACCCCACCACCCACTCCTCCTTCTTCTCTAGATTCCAGCTCGTGTATATATGCTCTTCCCAGGCCTCATATTCTGGGATCTACCTTACAGGCCTCAACTAATTAACGAGCCATGTTGAAGTGCATGACTAATGATTTAGAAGCTTATTAAGTCTGTGACTGTCTTCTCTATGCCCCTTAAGATTTGTCTACACATACTGCTAACAAAACATGCAGTAGAATTTAATTAGGATGGTGTGGTACTAGTCTCGATTTGAGTATTGAAAGTTTATAGTAAAATTCGCCACATTTAACTAACAACCAAAATTTTGCATCTCACCAAAAGGTGAATTATCAGGAAGCATCGGGGCGTTGGGACAAATTTCACTTTTTTTACCTTGAAAATCCTAAGACTCTGTCGTGGCACTTTACAGTTTGAACTTCCAAGTGTGGAAATGCAATGCCTGTATTTTCCTCGTTTTTTACACTTAATCTCAACTCAAGATGATAAAATTGTGCTAAACCACAGTGAATTTAATTTCTGATAATATTAATTATTCGTGGATGTTGAACATAATTTGTCATTGTAGGACTGGGTCGACAAATTTGACCAGTTGAAGAATCAATACAAACTTGATTAAAAAGATCAGGAACTTGATTAAATTCATACAATTAACCCGACTGAAAAACTAGAAAATAGATTTTGGTGTTAATGTGGCACAATAATTAAATAATAGATTCTGAGCAGCCTTACTACATGTATATATTTCAGTAATTCATAGCAGGTTGGCACAGATTTTGATGGTAATTCAAATCGGTCAGCAACAGCGAGCAAATTGGAAACAAGAAACGAAATTCCTTGACCCTGAAAAATTCCAAGTTGAAATCTAAGTTCATCATTCATCAGAACCACGAAAGAGCAGTAAAATTTCGAGGAAATTAATCACTTCAAGGTCATTGTTTATAGTAGGGTTAAGATAATCATTGCTTTTGTCGCGTAATCCACAAAAGAATGCTGCATCAGGCATCAACGGTGGGGCGATGTTCTTGGCTTTTCAATCATCGTCTGTCTCAACTCTCAAGGGGTAATGTCCCATACTGTTGCTTGATTAATTGGATTGGATTCGACTGCATGCTCTTTCGTCTTCTATCTAATTCAAAAGCAACAAAGCAAAATGGAAGCTTGCGTGATCCAGCACTAATTTTGCATGGCGTTTTCGTTTAAAGTTCTTTTTATCTTCTTCTAATGCTGCCAAACCAGCACCCTCATGCTCTCTTAACTTATTATGCGGTCATAGATGTAGAAATTTTGACTGGTCTTGAAAACCTGTTGCTTTTCTTCTTTTCCTAAAGTGAGGGAGAGGGACAGAGAGAGAGAGAGAGAGATTGGGTTTTCCACAAACCTATGTTCAAAAGAAGCCAAACCCTCAATCGAGAAAACTAAACTGAACGGAACAGTGATGTCTCAGCTCCGCTAAAGTCGAGAAAGATATAGTTGTTCGTTAATTAAGATGGATGACCAGACAATTGTGCTTTAGGAAGGGTGTTTATTAAAAGTTAGCAACGGACGACGAATGGGAAAAAAAAAAAACTTAAACCTATGTTGGATTACGTGTCCAAATAATTGATGACAACAATCAACATGTTACATATTGCTAAATGAAAAATAAAAATATATAATGTTAGGTGATATATATATACTTCAATCTTAACTGTATATATATTTCATTTTTTTTCTTTTTTTACAGATGGGCCTTTATATCAAGTTTGGCTAAGCATTTTGAATTCATAATTGTTAGTTTGCCTTAAAAGGTTAACCATTTTTTTTTTCTCAATCTAGACTCATAGATAATAGTTTACCAGCAGCCTTTCCTATTATACTTTTCCCCTTTTTTTGGGTCAAGAAGAATGAAAGCAAATTCTGCGCCTAATTGTTTTTTTTTTTAAAAGTACGTACGTAGTAGGACTTATTTTTTTTCAATTTTATTTATTTAAATGTAAAGTGGTGAAAGAAGATAAAACCAACAATCGAATTTATTAATTTCTAAAACACGGATCAAGCACTCAACTGAAACTGGTTTGTTTGGATAGTGTATTATTTGAAATATTATTTGGAATAATTACTGTAGCACTTTTTGTGATATGATGTATGTGAGATAAAAAGGTGATTGGAAATATAAAAAGGTAGGTTGGAAAATGTGTTTGTGATGCAAACGAAATATTATTTGAAATAATTTTGAAATAATGTCTACCACGCTTTTTGTTTGCTCAAATAATTTTTTTTAAAAATGTTGGTACGAAATTTTTTAAAATGTGTGCTTGTCAATTACACTTACGTGGTCGCCGCTTTGTGGATGTATCATGCGCAAAAGCTAATGGTGGTCTTTGTCTTTCCATGCCTAGCGCCTCAATTAATCACTACACCTAGGACGTCACTTTCACGTACAACACGATTTTTCCCTTTTCCTCTTTCGTCAATCATCATGATTAATGTTTCAGGACCGCCAAAATTTTTTTGTTAAAAAAAAAAAAAATTTTGCCAGTTCGTTTATATTATAGATTTCAACCATTATGCAATGAATTTCAACTATGACTTGAATTCACCTTGCTAGGAATCTACCACAAATCTAATTACGTCTTCTCGTATCATCCAATTCATAGCTCCGGAAACAAAGGCTTTTGTTACTTTTGACATTAGTCTTGTTTTCCAAATTATTCGGTAACCTGCATGCCTAAAAATGGCTACGTGGAAATGTTTTCCAAACACAATCGACAAAAGAAACTTGATACTTGGGGAAAATGTTTTCCAGATTGCATTTTGAAATTTCGTGAGATTTCTAGATCTCTTCGAGGCAACGATTTCCAATCAAACTTAATCCATACTAGGTAATTAGTTGCCTACACGGTTATACCTGATGTTTCCACTCAGTCTATGGGCCTTAAAAGAATTCGGTATCGTCACCAAAACCAATGTGAAGTGAAAAACGGTTCGCAAAATGAGACTAAATCTTTGCCTGGAATGGGCCTAATTGTGAACTTAAATGGGCCAGATGCAAAGTTATTACAATCCACGTATCTATTTTCCTTGGATCAAGAAATTTTAACAGCACTTAGCTTCAGAAACAAAAAAAAAAAGAAAAAGAATTTAGTACTCCGTACTTTGATGGTTGGAACTTGGAAGCGTACACCGGCTGTACAGTGCCGGCCTTCTCCCCACAGATTAAAGGCAACGAAGTTAGATTTTGGAGTTTTCCCATCTTAGATTCAGGAATTTGACAATCAAAGTACAATCAGTTCTGAAACTACTACGATTACTGGGATTAAATGGTAAGTAGGTTAACCCAAGACCAAATTGAACACTTTAAAAGAGGTCGGAAAAACCCAATATGAGAAAAAAAATCAAAAGAAAATTGGCATAACTTTACGTAGATTTTTGAAGGAGACGGATTTTTGGGTTCTTGTTTCACTTTTGAGCTTATGTATGAACCACCGTCCAAAAAAAAAAAAAAAGCTCATGTATGAAACCAAAGCAAGCTAAAACTCATCTTTAGCATGTGCATCCAGCTTAATTGAATGCTCCGACTGACTACTTATCTAATTGACGTTGCAATCAAATTAGAGCAGATTTCAATAAGGCCGAATTGAGTGAAATTTTTTTTTGGAGTTTCTATATGCTTTCTTTTTTGTTCTTTTTAACTTCGTCGTGAGAGTGGCTAACGCCGTGTTATCACTGCTCTACTATGTGTGAACCTCCAGAACTTGTCCAGCCCCACATGATACCCAAAGCCCTTCGGAAGCGACATTTACCAACCGAGAATATGCTACTATCCTGTATAAACTGAAGGAAGAAAAGCTGTTAAATTATGAAACAGAAGAGCATCAAACATTCATAACTGAGAGCGAGCGAGCAGGCTGACAGACCATATGAGTCTATTTGTGTAGTGCAATAAAGAAGAACATCGAGCATTCGTAAGTGAGGAAAATGACACCTTCACCAATCAATGCCACATCTTCTCCAGTACCATCCGAAGGCCTGATTTTATCAGTACTGGGACTTTTAGGGAGAATTTGTACGGTTGATTTGCCTCCTCATCTCGCTAGTTCTCATCATCATCAACACTGTTACTACGGTTGATGATGAAATGTTGATGATGAAGGCGATGAATACCAAATAAGGTTTAATGATTTTTATGCGTACCGGTAAGTTCAAGTGCATGCATGCTTGGGCTGCTACGTGATTGAAATTAGAGTCTACTGTACTTGCATGCATATATCGATCAATCTCATGATGATTTATTTGGCCATCATGCATGCATGCGTGGGAATTGAAATTCACGTCCGGTGATTCTAAATATTGCAGTTACTTGGTGGCTTGCCCTGTTGTTGGAATTGCCTTCACTCTCATACGATCTGCTTTCGATATCTTTAAAGTGAGCACTGGAAATCGACTTGGTGGTGCGGGCTTCTATTTGCTCGACTTTTATGCCGACAAGGTATTTATGTTGTTTTTTGTAATGCAATTCTGCTCGATACAATGTTAGACATGTAACCTCAGTGTATATTAATTAGGTCATTTAACTTTGCTTACACGAAATGTCATGTTTATTCTTTTGGGCTTGAGCAGGTTACATCCTACTTGCTTGCCACGGGTGCTGCTGCAGGGTTTGGGCTCTCCGTTGATTTGAACCGGGTACTAGGAAATGACTCGTCGTCCCTCACAGATTTTCTTAATAAAGGAATTGTGGCAGCATCTATGTTCTTAGTGGGATTTGTGTTCTCAGCTGTATCATCAGTTTTTTCACCTTAATTTAGCTCTTCCAAAGAGAGGTTAATTTAGTTCCAAAGACTCCCACATTTGAAGATGGATTCTCCGGGTACACACCCAGCACATGGAAAACTCTTTGTTCACTCTTTAGTCTTCTTTTCTTTCCTCTAAATCTGTTGTTTAGTTTAGAAAAATAAATCTCGGATAGTAATCACCTTATTTATGTTATTCCATTAGGTGAGTCGCGTTTGTACCAGAGAAGATAACTTCTCGTCTTTTTAAGCTATTTCTAGTACGTTAAATAAAATGCAAGAAAATTTTCTTGCCTGAAATCCTGAGACAAGATTTCGTGTAAGATAATTCTGGTATATACCATCATGCTTACCATTCCATTTTACTTGTTAACCACATGTTTATGTTTTTGTTCCAAACGAGGACCCTACTTCTAATAGTTACAGGTTATTACTGTCAAGTTGTTTGTAATGTCTAGATGAAATTTGGTAACATGCTTTACCTATGACCTATGTATAGGTTTGGGTTCGAGTGAACAAATTAAAGATAGGTGATTATTAAATCTTAATCCTCTTCGTTAAAAAAAAAAATGGTGAGGAAACTTATAATCACTATTTCGTGTGAAAAGCTACAAGTATAATAATAATTGGTCAATTTAGTTGAGGAGGCCTATTAGTTCCTGATTAACAATTATCATTTTTCTGCTTTCAAACTAGAAGGAAAGACATAATTTGGACCTATTAATACACTTCCCTAACTATATATACAGGTTCATTGTTCACAATCATCCCAAATTTAAGCCCTCGCATTCAAATGCTTGGCTTACCAAACCATGGAGAATTCTACGTCTTGACTAACATGCAGCCTGAGAAGAGTACAACATGCCTGTTTATGTAAATTGGAGACGAAAGTACAGATTTAAGAGACTTAATTGCAAATCTTCAAGAACTCAAGAAACGGGACTCATAATGTCAAAAGAGCAATTCTGATTGCTATTCCTTTTGTTTGATTGTTACCTCCATCAATTAGTCATTGAAATGAAGATGGAAAGTAAATCAGAATGCTTTCTTTTTAGTTTTAGCTTTTGTAACGGGACCAAGGATGTTGTTAACTTATTATGATAAAAACTTAGCTTTATATGCAGTATGAAAGCTCTTCCTGAACAAATAAGGGGTTTGAAAGCCGATAGTTCTGTCACTACAGGCATCCTGATGAATACTTCTGTCATGTAATCCAAAAAAGATTACGGAGGTTGCCAACAACTGTTTGTCTCTGCCAGTAAAGTCTCAAGATATTGCACAATTGTTTGCATTTCGTCGTCTTTACTCAACTGTAGTCCCCGTGCAGGGGGAAGCTCTAACTCCCGGTACCGTACGATATACATACAAGATAATGGCGTTTTGTTGAGTTAGTGTTTGAGCTCTGTTTATTTACTTTTACGATTCTACTAGTATGATCGACAATGTAATTGTAAGATTATAGACAACTCTCTCATTCTTCAATTAGAATTTTGAATATTCACCAAAGTGAAATAAAAATTCTTGAAATATATGGATAACGAAACAGAAAAACGATAAATTAAAAAAAAAAATTAGTAGTTAAGGCTGTTTCAAAGTTACCACTTCAATTCTGTCATTTCCTATATTCCTTACTTTTAATAGTCCCCATGTCTAACTGCACGATGAGGACTGCGCAAGATGAAACATACACAACTTAGATTTTGAATGTAGTATGAAGTAATTTTTCTGGCAGGACAAAAGAAAAAAACTAAACATTCTGATTGTTCCAACACGCTAACACTCAAGATGGTGGAAGGCTGGGAAAGTACCATGTAGTTAAGTTAAAAACTTAAATGGCTGAAATTACAACGTACATATCAGTGAACGCCCTACGCTGGTGTGCTTGTTGATTAATATTAATTGCAGGCTAATCGTCTTGTTTCCAGGGCTAAAAATTTATCAAGAAAGATCGCTTCAGACAAAAAAATTATAGATACATACACGGCATTATGCTTTATCAGTGACAGACATTCAGACCTGAGCCGGCTGTATATCAACAAGTAGCAGTAGTAGTATAAAACTGCACGGACCAGTCATAATTATTCATGTCAAGAAAGACTCGGGACAGCAAGATCGATGGAGCCTCCGTCATCCGCAGGCTCACCTCCGCCATCAACACCTCCGCCTCCACCATCCACCAACACTGCGTCTCCGTCCTCTCCCACGGCCAACCCTCCTCAATCGTCGGCCAGGCCTGCACCATTTACAGTTACGTGCACGGCAGGTTTACCAGTAATTGCACTTGTGTTGCGGCTTCTTACATTTGTTTTCCTTCTCATCTCGCTGATTATCACCGCCATCGACACCGTCACATACGTCGATGACTTCGGCCTAGAAATAAAAGTCGACTTCAGTGACCTCTATGCTTACCGGTAACTAAGCTGCATTATATTTAAGCCTGCTTTGACTACAAGTACGCATAATCAAGATTTCAATGACCTGATCAGATACTTGATACTTCATCTTTAATGGGAGTTTATTGTTGTGGACTACTTAAGTATTTTATTATTCATCCACAGTTACATGCTGTCTACAACTGTTATTGGAATCACCTACACCCTCCTACAAACCGCTTTCGCAATATTCCAAGTGAGCACCGGCAAACGATTTGGTGGTGCTGCTTTGTGTTATCTGGATTTTTATGGTGACAAGGTATGTCTCGTATCTTGCATGAAACCTTCTATACGGAATCGTGGAGTATCCGAGAGAATTGTATGTATGGGGAGAAAAATTGAACGATAATTAATGGATGCAGATGGTATGTTATTGAATTAATTAATGGACGTTAATGCAGTATCGACTGGGATTGAACCTGTATTTGATAATGGTTTGATTATTAATCAGGATTATATGAAAACTAAGTAATTTGCTGTTTGTATATACAATGTATGCTCTATAGAGTCACGTTTGATGAGTTAATTAATTAATATCAGATTCAGTTCAAACTTGAGTAGATTTATCGGTGAATAAGAAAAAGAACTCAAATTAATAAGCTGTTATTGAGTCAAAAGTGAGCAAAATATCAAGTGACTTCAACAAAAAATTTTTTTTTTTTGGTTTAAGGAAAAACATGCTTTCTATCTTAATCTTGGATTCTTCTAGTCGTGGATAAGAGTTTTATGTACTCTATTTTTTTTTTTTTTCAATCAAAAGAGATTTTACTTTGCCACTGACTATGGCTTGTAGTAAATATCATTTCCCTTCGGTTTTGAGCAGGTTATTTCCTACATGTTGGCCACGGGTGCTGCAGCAGGGTTTGGGATCACAGTTGATTTCAATCGCTTACTACTGAAGGGCACGGACGCCTCAGATTTTCTCAACAAGGCAAATGCTGCTGCCGGCCTTCTAATTGTGGCATTTTTGTTCTCAGCAATATCATCGGTCTTTTCATCTCTGGCTCTTCCAAAGCGGGCTTAATATCATGTCCCTAGATCGGGATATGTCGTTTGATATTTGTTAGGGAGAAATAAAATATGTTGGTAAAGGATAACTTGGGGCAGAGAAATTGTTGCTTCTATTGTCATTTTGCTATTTATTTAATAAAATAATCGACCCAAAAGAGTGTTACAAAATTAAGAGACACAAAATAATTAAGTACCTCACAAATTGAGGGACAAACGTGACTCATATTATTAGACTACGCTCATAATTGTGAAACTTGAGATGTTAATTTTGGTTGTTTTACCACCAAAGAGAAACCCGTTTTTAGGCACAGCCCTCTAGCCTTTGTGGGATTGGAGCTGTACCTAAATGGAACAGTGTAGTGAGAGATTCTCCACTGTATTTACATTTGTTTTCTTTTTTTTTTAATACCTGGTGGAGCCATATATACATCTGATTGGTTGGAATTCATGTTGTCGGCCAAAAGAGAGTGACAAAGGGACGTGAAATTATCCACAAGTCAACTTCTAAAAAACCATATATACATCTGATCGGTTGGTATTCATGTTATGGGCCAAAAGAGAGTGACAAAGGGACGTGAAATTTTCTACAAGTCAACTTCTAAAAATACAATGATACAATAATACACAAGTTTTTCATATATAATATTACAATAATATATAGTAAAAAATAATTTTAAAAACATCACATCCATAGATATATTAAAAATGACTCCAAATATATAAAAATAAAAAAATAAAATATACACTATTTTCTTCTTCCATCGATCACCACCACCCACCACCGCCATCCCTACCCACCATCGTCACCATCCACTCCATTTTCCTATTTCCTCTCCCTCTCTTTTCTCCTCCCCTTCTCCCTTCCCCTTCCTTTCCCCTTCCCCCCTAAATCTGGGCTCGACTAAAGGAGGGGAAGGGAAAGGAAGAAGGGGAGGAAAGTAATGGAGGAGGAAGATGGGAGGAGAAAAGAGATGGGGAAAGAGAGAGGGGGAGGAGGTAGTGGTAGTGGTGGTAATTTTTTAAAAATATCACAAAAATTTTAAATTTTAAAAATGTTTCAAAATATTTTCCAAAAACACCTCAAAAAATATCACGAAAAACATCTACAATAAAAAAATTTTCATATACATTAATACAATAAAATATTTCATAAATACCCTAAAAAATAGCTAATTCAAACGGACCCTTTTATTGTTTTGTTTGTCATGACAGCTCAACCAACGCCAACATCTTAATTTAGCATCATAGCATGGAGCCCTTTGGAGCCGCTGGAACATTCCAAGTCGGTTCTATGCTTGACTTTCTGGGTCAGTAATATAACTACCAGCAATCAGCTAGCTTCTTAGCGTGTTGGCCTCGCTGCAAAAGAAATGAAAAATAAAAAAAGAAGAATGTGGACTTTGTGGTCGTTTGGCAAAAGTCAATGCTGGTATCTACAGCAATGAAACTTCAGAAACTTTGCACTGCTAAGAAAACAATAGCGTCCGCCACACGGCAAAATTTCGAATGCGAAAATTGTAAGATTCCATATTTATTTATCCCACCGTACAAAATGTATGAATATATAAACCTTAAACAATTTTGACCAAATACTTGTTGTGAGCTTGGTTCACAGGTTAATTTCCAGACCATGTGATAGGTATAATAGCCACATATATTATTCCTTTTTTTTTCTGTTAAAAATGGAAGTTAGGAGGAAGAAAATATTAATTACTCCATTCCAAGGTAGATAGATATCCATTGACTTCGTCATAGTATCAAACATTACTCATCAATATACTTATATAAATATGTACATAGTGCAAGCCAACTTAGTATTTTCCTTGCTTTGTTTATCCGTTTTCTGTTTCTATATAGTCCAATAATTGTTGCATAAAATGAAATTAAGGGAAATAAAAGAGGAATATTCAAACCAGGAAGAGAGAAGTATATAGTAGTATATCCAAGAGGACGAATGTAGGATTCTAAACCAAGTCTATCCTTTAATTGCTATTTTATTAGTTTATCTATTAATTAAGGAAGTCATTTTGTTTTAGTACTCAAGTAACAAGAGGATTTGTTTGTGATGTTTTCTGATTGGTTGTAGGTTTTGCTTGTTGCTTTGATTTATTTAAAAGGGGTTTACAGCTGGTTCATTGGTGTATCGAAGAACAACCAAAAAAAGTTCCCAATTCTGAGCTCTTTCGTTCCTTCGTTGTAAATCAACTTGGTTTCTGGCTTCGGGAAGTTCCTTCGTCTTTTCCACATTTCGACAGAAAGCCTTGCGAAGAGTTTTGATTAGCATAATATTTGAGAGAGCCTACAAGCTTGGCAATCTGCAACTTCTGTAGTGGTAACTGAAAAGGTATACCTCGGGCGAACTGAAACAGATAGGAAACTTGTTTCTCAGCAGCAACGAAGCAGGAACTGAATTTTGTTTTTGATCATTTGGGTGGAAGATTGTAATGGCTGGAGAAGGCGAAGTACCTGCAATAGGAATTGACTTGGGCACCACTTACTCGTGCGTGGCCGTTTGGCAACACGACCGAGTTGAAATCATACCAAATGATCAGGGGAACAGGACGACGCCGTCCTATGTAGCTTTCACCAACACTGAGCGCCTTATTGGCGATGCCGCTAAGAACCAGGTTGCCTTGAATCCCGTCAACACCGTTTTTGGTAAGATCTTATGAAATTTATTGACTCCGATGTATTCCTCATTTCTTTATCTCTCAGTTACCAACCTTCTTTACTTAACCATTATGTTCTTAATTCTTACATATATTTGTCTAACGCGCGGAAATGCAATATATGTTCAACGGGAATGAGCTTTTTTTTCTTTTTTTTTTTCTTGAAAACACTAAAGATATTGTTGGAATTTTTGATGGGTTTTTCTGCTAAACTTCATTGAAGCATCGCACGATTCTTCTTCAAACAAAGGGTAAAATACACTTTATCCCATGTGATTTAATGCTTTTTCACATAATTCCTTTGTGATTTGAAAAATTATATATAATCTCTTCATAATTTGAACTAAAGTGTCAAATTATGAAATTTGCATTTCATAACAGAATCAATTAAAATATCAAAAGTACTTATTTGTGAAGTTGAAAATTATTAATTAACCGCAAGGGGATTACGTATATATTTTGAAAATCATAAATGGATTATGTAGTAAAACATAAAATCATAAAGAATTAAAACGTCATACACATTATATTTATATATTTTAGTCATTTCAACCTTTATATATTTTGGTTATGTATATTCTTGACATTTCCTTGGATTTCATTACAGAGGATTATATTTGTTGCCTTGACACTTTAGTTCAAATTATGATGAGGTTATGTATAGGTTTTGAAATTATGGGAATTTATATAAAAAATTGCTAAACCATAGGGAGTAAAGTGTATTTTACCCTAAAAAAACTACAATTTTTCATTGTGAATCTGTATTTTCATACGTTTTTTAATGTAAAGTTTCTTTTACAAAAGTAAAGTTTCTTTTACAAAAGTAATGTAAAGTTTCTTTTACAAAAGTAATTTTAGGTCTGACATAGTTTACTTAAAAATAAAGAAACGAAACTCCACGTGTGTACATGACACGAGATGCATCGAGTGGTTATCATTGGAAGATTTTCCATTTTTAGGTCAAAAGTTCTCCCAATCAAAATCTAACCATTGTAAATTCAGTCAGTTAAGGAATTTAACCACTTTAAAACTTACACTTTTTTGTTTTTGTTTTTAGCAGGTTTATTGAAATTCTGGGATTTAGAACCAAAAAAAAAAACCTCCAAAGTTTAAAGAGAGTTGAGGATCATATTGTTGAAAGTTAGTTACTAGATCAATCTTGAAAGTCTAACAAAATAGTAGTAAAGTTTCAATTATAATTACATATAATTTCTGGTAATCATTAATTGATAAGCAACCAAATTCAATAAGACACTATTTTTATGTACTCTGGTTCGTTTTCAACTTTTCGGTTTCCAAAAATCAAAAACTGCGAACAAATCATCAATACAGACTTTTGAAATGGTTTGAGTGTTTGAAACGTTTAACAACGAAAAGTGTTGAATGGAATCAAAACGGTCGGGCCAGTTTTTTAGATTATCTAAGTTGAAATTATTGTACTAAATATACTTCACAATGTCAATGATTATAGATTAATCTGAAAATACTAAAAAAAGATTACTTCAGTTTCGATCCTTGGAAATATCAACTAAGAGCTATTCGTTCTTTAATGTTTTGGAGGTGGGCAGTTAGCTGCCTCCCCAACGTCAGAAAAAATAGCTTAGAAAACTTTTTTTCATTTTTTAACGGTTTCCAAAAATTGCCTTCTCAAGTTGCACAAAAAGATATTAAAAGTATTTCAAATCAGAATTAAAAAAATGCTGCTACTCGAATGTTTATAATCTTGTTTTCTGAATCTTCTGATATGTTTTCTAGCATATTAGATGTCAAGGCTTTCTAACATTGTTTTTTTTTCTTTTTAAAGGAAAAAAAAAGAATTTTGTTATCTATTATCCATCGGAAAACAATTTCTGCTCCCGACTTCGAGCTGAGGTCGTTGCTCGCCTCTGCTTCTGTTGACATCCCATTTTACATAATTGATATCAGTCTGTTGACATTGCAGACGCCAAGCGATTGATTGGGAGAAGCTTCAGCGATTCATGTGTTCAAGATGACATAAAACTATGGCCATTCAAGGTTATTCGTGGTCCAGGCGACAAACCCATGATTGTAGTCACCCACAAAGGGAAGGAAAAGCAATTTGCAGCCGAGGAGATTTCGTCTATGGTTCTTGGAAAGATGAAGGAGATTGCGGAGGCCTACCTTGGGTCCACAGTGAAGAATGCTGTTATCACGGTACCTGCCTATTTCAACGACTCGCAGCGTCAGGCAACCAAGGATGCTGGAGTCATTGCTGGCCTCAATGTATTGCGTATTATTAAAGAACCAACCGCTGCTGCCATTGCTTATGGTCTTGACAAGAAGTCTAACTGCAAGGGCAAGATCAATGTTCTTATTTTTGATCTTGGAGGTGGTACTTTCGATGTTTCTGTTCTCACTATTGAAGAGGGTTTTTTCGAAGTGAAAGCTACTGCTGGGGATACTCATCTCGGCGGAGAAGACTTTGACAACAGAATGGTGGACCACTTTGTCCAAGAGTTCAAGAGAAGGCACAACAAAGATATTAGTGGAAGTCCCAGACCTCTCAGGAGATTGAGGACCGCTTGTGAGAGAGCCAAGAGGGCCCTTTCTTCTGCCGCTCAGACATCAATCGAGATTGATGCCTTGTTTGACGGTATTGATTTTCAATCGACCATTACTCGGCCAAGATTCGAGGAGCTGAACATGGATTTGTTCTTGAAGTGCATTGATCCAGTTAAAGACTGTTTGAGGGATGCCAAGATGGACAGGATTGAGGTCCACGATGTGGTCCTTGTAGGTGGTTCAACAAGGATTCCAAAGGTTCAGGAACTGTTGCAAGAGTTCTTCAACGGCAAGGAGCTTTGCAAAAGCATCAACCAAGATGAAGCTGTAGCCTATGGTGCAGCTGTTCAAGCCGTACTCTTAGGAGGCACAGGCAATGAAAACATCCAGAAGGTTCAGGACCTTGTATTGGTGGATGTCACCCCATTATCTTTGGGCGTACAAACTATCGGAGAAGTCATGAGTGTTGTGATCCCTAGGAACACCCCAATCCCTGCAAGAAAGGAGAGAGTATTCCATACAAGCTTAGATAACCAAACCGTTGTTGGCTTTCGAGTGTTCGAGGGTGAGAGAGCAAGATCAACAGATAACTACTTTTTAGGCAAGTTTAAGCTGCGTGGCGTTCCTCCAGCCCCTAAAGGAGTCCCTACGATCAATGTATGCTTTGATCTTGATGCCAACGGGATATTACATGTCTCTGCGGAGGATAAATTTACAGGCCAGAAGAATCAGATTACCATCACTAATGACAAGGGAAGACTGTCAAAAGAACAAATCGAGAGGATGGTTCAGGAAGCCATGAAGTTCAAGTACGAGGATGAGCAGTTCAAAAAGAAGGTTAAGGCAAAGATTGACTTAGAGGATTATGCATACAACATGAAAAATACCATGAAGGTCGCTAGCATAAGTTCTCAGCTGTCTCCGGCTGAAAAAGAGAAGATTGAGGATGAGATTGAGGACGCCGTTGAATGGTTGGCAAGAAATCAGCATGCAGAAACGTATGAATTTGAGGAGAAGAGGAGCGAGCTTGAGAGCATCTGGAACCCGATAATCCTCGAGATATACCGGAATGCTGATGGTGGACGGGTTCCCATGCAAGATCATCCTCCTTTCACTGGATCTGGATCTCCTTTCACTGAATCTGGATCTAGTAGCGGTTTTGGTTTTAAACTTGAGGAAGTGGACTGAGCAGAAGCAGCTCACTCCAATTTGCATTTTTTTTTTTTTTTGCCTTTCTGCTGTTGTTAATTCTTATGTCGTTGCATTGTCTGGGACGCTCGTAATTTGGTTCTGTATGCTTTTTCGTAAGTTGCCAAACTGTATATCTGAATAATGGGATAATTACTGAACAGTTCAATGTACCCTACGTCGGAGCGCTTGTGATGCTAGTATTGCTCAAGCCTTTCCTATGTAAACTTGTTTGGTTTCTGCTTATTTATCATGTCAGTAAGGCATTAACGGCGCAGCATAGTTTTTTGTAAAGATCATCCAAAAGAATCATTTTAACATCAGGTTGAGCAGTTTTAAAGTAATTACACATCGGTTCCAGACCAATTAGAGTGCCATCCATTCAACAGTCAGTTGGGCATTACAGCCTTGCCAAAAGAGATAATTGATTATACACCGACCAAATTCCAGTGATTTGATTAGTCACTTGTGGAAACCCAGTTAGACATGAATTAGTAAGCTCAAGAACTATGACTAGATTGACGTAGGGCAAATGTACCACTGCGTAATGCATGCTCCTACTTTTAGGCTGACGACAAGGGTCAAAACGGGAAATATAACCCCTCTCAGTCGAGATCTAATTGCTGGTATTTCTTTTTTTTTTTTCTTCCGTTATTTTTGGTAGGAGATTGCTCGTAATTGGAAGCTACCGCAACTCTTATGACGCTTGCAAATTATAAGTAGGCAGTTTGGCTTTCTGATTTTCTTGATTGGTATGATAAAAATTGAATATAATCATGCCCATGAAATTTGGGGGAACTTCCTATTCAAAGAAACGAAAACTTGGGAAACTTCTCCAAAACTGCGGCGTACGTATCAAGGAAGATGAAGGTAAAATATGTATTCTTGCGTTATATATAGAATGTTATTATACAGGCACTCTTCTATTTTATGTCCAAATCGGCCAACAAATGGGCAAAAAACTTTTCTCCGCTCTGGTGTGGAACAGATCTGGCCAACTCATTCCTTTTCCTTTCTTTTCTGACTTCAAGAAACTTCTAAATGATGAAAACTCATATTTCTATCGATTTCTTTTTCTTTTCTTGCCAAATCCCAACTTCCAAACGCATTCTTAAAGTCAAAAAGAGAGTTTCTGAGATAGGATGCTATACCATAAAACTCAAACCCTGAGGATAAAAAGCTCGAGCCCTGTAGCTTGTCTATTTTATTGGACCGGAAAATTCGGCCAGTCAAGGACACAAGAAAGGAAAGGAGTTAACTGACTTTAGCCCCACCCCACGTTGACCGCAGCGTTATAAGAATCTTTGTTAGGTAATTGACGGCAAATTGTGAATAGGCAGTTTGACTTGCATAGTTAAATTGTGCTGCCTGTAAATTGATGGTGTGAGAGGTTGAATGTACTCATGCAATGAAATTTGGGGAAATTAACTTCTTGTTCAAAATCATAAACTTCTCCATAATTGTGGTGTACCACTAATGATCAAGTGCAAAACGCGTCGTGACAAGTCTCACTTAGCTAGCTAATTAAGATGAGATGACAACGTCCTTTAATTACGTTTTTGATATTAACTATAACAGCGAAAATTGAAAATATACTTGGTAAATCAAGGATAAAATAGTACTTTAGAAGTTTCAACGTTGATGTCGATCACAAATTGGATAGTTCGTTTAGTCTCTGTTTTAAGTAGGAAAAATAGAGCTAGTAATGAGAATTAGGATTCATTTTCAAACAATAAAAAGAATAGGAATTATATTCTTTTCATAGCCTGCCCGAAATCTTTTTCCTCTTTCCGTTTATACATGTAGCTAGGCTAAAACGTCTATCAGGAATCACGATATCATTTATAGCTGCATCCAATTCTTGTAGGAAATTATATTCTCAGTTGAATGAGCCATTCTTAGTAATGAACAAAATAAAAACGGAAAAGAATGAGAAGTCATTTTTTCCTCCGTATTTCTCATGGATGTATGTGTTGGAGTCAAGCACTATTTAAGCATTCAATCTGGTCGCCAGCTAATTCCTCTTCTTTATATATCCATACAATTATACAAAAGTTAAAAGTAGAACCGTTCGATTAATTTTGAAGGTTGACATTCGCGCTGTCTTCGCGTCAACCATGTAATTACCAGCAAACAGCTTAGCAATTAGCCGCAGCTTTCCTTTCATCAAAGTAAACGATGCATGTGGGAGCTGAGTACAAAATATGGAGCGCTTTGTCATTCGTACGCGAAGAAAAAGAAGTCGTCGACTTGTTAGGTGATCATTAAGTCAGAGTCAACTCCGGCACGGCAATGATAGATAGCATTATACTTATAGTAGTCTAGTAGTATAAATTAAGAGAATGGTTTACATAACAGAAGAGTATATGCATTGATACCAGCTGTCTAAGTTGTAAAAGTTTGATACTACTCCTATATGTATTAGTTTCCCTAGCAATACTACCACAATTCCACCAACTTATATAGTCCATCAGCACGAGAAAGCCACCTTGGCCAGGAAGACTGAACAAATATGGCTCCTCCACCTTCCACCGCTGTTTCTCCGATAGTGAGCCTGTTGGTGAGGATTTTAACGTTCGTCTGCCTGCTCATATCCGTTATCATCCTCATAACCAACACTTACACCGAAAGAACGGATTATGGTGATGTCAAAACCAAGTTCACCGATTTCCATGCCTACCGGTAATTGTCATGAACTCCACCTCTAGTCACGGTAGTAATTTTAAGTTCGGAAATGTTTACAAGTTATAACGATGAATGATATTCATAGAAATGACTAATCATTATTTAAAAAACCATCATGTGACTATTAATTATTTGTATACTTTGGTTTGTAAAATATGTTTCTTGGCTAGTTAGTGGGATTTCAGCTTCTTCAAACTTATTCTCGAGTTCTGCAGGTACCTGCTGGGTGCCATTGTTATTGGACTTGCATATACTCTTTTCCAAACTGCACTAACCATCTTCCTGGTAAGCACTGGAAATCGCATCGGCGGCGACGGGATGCTTCAGTTGGACTTCTATGGTGACAAGGTATATGACCTTCTCTTCCCTTTATATTCCACTTTTGTTCCCACTTCTCAATCAATGCACAAACAAAATTATGTATTATTGGTTTACATAAATATAAATCAATGACTCCATTTGGAGTAAAGATTCTTTACTGTAATAACTTTTGTGATTTGACGTGTATAACATAAGATAGATGATTGAGAAAAAAAACAAAAGTGGAAAGATGGTAGGCCTAATACTTGAACAAAGGGTTAGAAAGTAGCTATAAGCGGATTGATTCCAAGAAGTTAACTGATTTTATGGATCTTTCTATTACTTCTGATTTTAATTACATACAATTTTGGCACATAACATTTTTTTAGAGCATATTAGGAGGACTTCATAAGCATACTATTACAGTTAGCCTGAATTGATATTACATGTTCCCGTTCTTTCTTAGCTTTCAGGTTTCGAAAATACTTTGCTCAAAAGGGTTCGAAAATATGGTCCAATGGTGGAGCCAGAAAAAATTTGCAGTGGAGACAAAAACAACACTAAAATTTTTTACTTACTCTTTTTCTAATTTTTTAAGCAAAAAAAAATATTCACCAATAAGTTGAAATGTAAAAGCTTTTTTCATTTTACTTTAAATGAAATTTTATGGCCCACATATTCTTTTAAAATTTTTAACTTATGAACTAATTTAGAGGATCACGTAATTTTTTTTACATCCTTCCTAAAAAAAATTCAAGAGACACACTTGATATTATATCAAAATTTTATAGGTACTATAAGAATTTAAGGGGCCCTCAGCTTAAATCCACCACTGATATGGTCATATTTTCCTAAACAAAATCGTGAACCGAACATGTGAAATTGATTGACTAATTAACCAATGCAATTAAGAAACATCGCTGACTTGTTAACGGTTGACTGGTCCAATACGCGTATGCTTCCCTGCTTTTTCTTTTAACAGCCATGGCCATTAAAAGAAAGTCTAGATCAAGATGTGAACTCCAGGACAATATAAAATGAACATTATTCTAATTATAAACTGCATAATAACTATATAAATTGGCTTTCCAGGTTATATCATACGTACTTGCAACGGGCGCTGCAGCGAGTTTCGGTATGACCCAAGATTTTAAGAGACTTGTAGATCGGAGTGATTCTGGGGTTGATAAATTCTTAAGCAAGGCTGATGCAGCCACCAGCCTTTGTCTACTAGGATTCTTGTTCGCTGCAATATCGTCGATTTTCTCAGCTTTCTCTCTCCCTAAGAGAGCTTAATCATTCCAGAGATCGAATTCAGCAGAATTTGGGATTAAATATTTTGCAGTACTATTTCCCCTTTCCACCAAGTTATTGTATATCACGGTTCCAAATTAATGTGTGCATGAAAAATTAATAGCAATCGGTTTTTTTATGTTTTTTTTTATTGACTCTCATTTTAGTGAACTCGATTAAATGTTTCGGCTGACTGAGAACCGAAAAAGAAGCTTTTACTAGCCTTGTGGAAGAATAGTCACACATTTATATTTTGACATCTTGCAGCAAGACTCTCAGAAATTACATGAAAATGGAGGAACGCAGATAATCAAAGTTATAATTTGTACAAACCGCTGGAATATTTTACAGACTCAAATTAATGACACAACATCAATTCAAGCCAAAATATCTTTCTCTAAGAAAAGAAATGATTAGCAAGCTGAATAGATGCGCCAATTGCTGGAGTTTGGCCATGTGCTCGTTATTCTTTGAGCTGCCTCATAATATGTATGCGCAGTAGTATTTTAGCATCAGATGATGTTGCAGCCACTTGAAAGGTTATCATCGCTGAAAGGGCTAAAGTACGAATAGCCCATTGAAGCTGGTGGCGGCGGTGGAGGCGGGGTATCATAAGTAGTCCCCAGAGGCGGGGCTGATGGACTATAACCAGGACACGGTGGTTGCGGAGCCGGTCGAGGTACAGATCCACATGCATGTGGCGGCCAGTAGGAATTTCCGTCACAACTGTGCACAGGGCAAACATATGAAGCAATGGGATAACCAGCCGCATGATTTCCACAGCATCCGCCAATTCCATTTCCGTGCACATTCCTATTCACACCACCATGATTACGGCCACCGCAACACGACGCAGAAGCCTCACAAAAAATCCCACTACCCTGGTCCCGAGCAGTAACTTCCACATTTTTGTCACTTAAATCGTCTTTTTCACCCTTGAAGCTCAACTTAATGGTCTTGGAATAGGTTACCTGAATATTTTTCAACCCTTGGATTCCTGACAGTCGCTCCAATTGGGCTACCACATTCGGGTCATTAAATCGTTCATCAAACACTTTCGATTCCGCTATAATTTCTAAATTCTGGCCATCTAGCTTTGAAGAAGTAGAGGAAGCAGAAGGGCTTTGCTCCCACAAAAGCTCCGCCTTTCTGCCTACTCCCTTTTCAAGCAACATCAAGATTGTGGAAGGCGCCACATTGCCTGAGATAGCAACAGTTCCTTGCTTTGCGTCTATGCTAACAGAATGAACACCCGGAGCTCTTAGCAGCATCCTCTTCAGCTTATTCTCGCATTTCGAGCAGTGAATTTTAAGCTTGAGAATGAAGTTGCTTGGTGCAACCAAGGGCAGAGAGTAAGCCATTGACCGAAATATGGAACAAATTTGTTTGGGTTATAGCTGCGTTCTGTATAAAATTAAAGGGCAATCGGACATAAGGTACAGCAAGTATAAATTAAGATTAACGCGCAAACATTGATCATTATTCTGCCCTAGCTCCCACAGAAAATACAGAATAAGAGGACTAATCAGGTAGCGACTAGGTACAACAGATCCACTTCTAGATATTTGCAGGAGTTTTGCATTAGAATACGTCCGCGTTATTATTCAATCCACCAACCGTTGTTGAATATATCTGAACAAACGGAAGTTTTCATCTACTTTACTTTTAAATTGTTAGGTAGACTATATTAGGATACAAAACGCATTTTCGTTGTTTTCACAAAAATTTATAACAATACAGTTGAACTGCATATAAGCTCTAATAAATTACTTTAATAGTAAGAACCAACGACTTCATATTTAGCGCTTGAGGACCTCGGTCTCTTCTTTAACTACCCTAAAATTTATTATTACCTTTACTTTGCAAGACTAGCATTCCAGCAATTCAAGAGTAAAGAAAGACCTAGAGTATATCGTATTTTAAACATCCTTTCTTCTTTCAGACAGGAAATTAAGTCTGTGTCCTTTCAATCATACAACATAGAAAAAAAAAAAAAAATCCCACATGCTTAGCGAAAGCAAAAGAGAACACCTTACCATGTTTGTAACAATTTTAAAAGCAAAATCATGTATAGATTGCCAATTTATTTTAAAGAAAAAAATATGTACAGATTCAATATCTTTTATTCTAACTGATATTCTTTAAGATATTGTGCTCCATTACGTCAAAATATATTCAGGATGTAGATTATAGTGTGCATATATGTTTATGTTCCTTAAATTTGAACCAAAACAGCAAAAAAAGAAAAAAAAGACAATCAAAGAATTGTCAGGGTTCAGTTTTTTGATAGAAGCGTTGACAATATTAAAAGCATTCAAAGGCATTCAGCAGAAAAATGCAAATGTACTCCAAATACAAGAGAGAAGAAAGAAGTAATCGGGCTCTGAACTTTCTTCTAGGGGTCTTAAGCTTAATATGTTCAAAAAGAACAAAAAAAAAAAAAGAAGGAGAAATTTAAAAAATAATAATAGTAATTGCGTGTTTCAGATAATCCAGCCATTTCCTATTTCCTACGCACTCCGGGATAGCAAAATACTGCAATTGAATAGATTCAGGGTCATTCATATATTATAGATCTCTTCTCGCAGAGGACAAACTCCTATTTTGGTGCAACCACTTCATATAACTCCACAGGATGATGTGCCTAAGGACTATTGGTAAACAAAGACGACGAAGCTTATTATCATATATGAAAAATAATTCAAGAACTTACATTTATACGGACAGTTTCCAGCAGTTGATTGTATTTTGCAGGCTGTAGAATATGTAGATAGATACAGTATGCCCTCCTGGCTCTGGTATATTTATGGAGGAAAATTGATGAGGTAATTGAGTTGACGTGTATTGTGAACCTTGTGTAAATAATGAAAAAAACTTGCAGCTAAATTGTGGCGAAATTCTCCAGTGATTTCCTTTTTCATCTACCAGGATTACGTGTTTTGGACGCGGTGGTGCATGCATGTTTGGGGTTTCTTGTGGCCTAAGAAACTGTCACATCTCCAAACTACGGAGTAGCACAAAAATAAAAACCAGCAAAAAAGTCTAGATGGTTGAATCCAGTAAAATTATTTTAGAGTAAATTTTATATATACTAACAATATAAACCATCACTATTGAATTTTAAATTCAAATTAACATCTAAATTCTGAGAGTTCTTTTTTTTATTTTTCTTTTTGTGCAATAAAGTTATCTAATATTATGAAGAAAACTATCTTAAGAACATTATTCGAAAAGATAAATGCTTATACATTTGAAAAACTTTTGCGAACTAGCTCCACGGGTTATTGTGATTTTTTAAAAAAAAAAATTTTTTGCTTCGGTTTGTTTACAGAAAAAAAAAATTATTCCTCGCGAAATAAAGCAAAACTTTGACATTTTCTTTTGTGCAGTTTATTTTGGGCCGCGAGGAGTTTCGGGGAAGTCAAGCACAGATTTATCCCGACGGATAGAGGACATTGGACATTGATCTGGCCGTTGGGAACACATCCCAAAGAATATACGTTTGGGCTCCTGGAAAGACATCTGTTATCATAATGGGCCTGATAATTATCAAGCATTCAAGTGTATAACGCTCTTTCTGGCGACTCCGACTGGAGGGCGTCTTGTACAAGGGAATTGCGAACTTGGGAAGTGGAAAATGAATCAGAAATTTGGAGGGGGGAAACCGCCAACTGGAACGCCGTCGTTACCTTGGTCGTGCGCAGTCGTGATCGTTTCGCTCCTCGCCGGTGCCTCGGTCGTCCACAACATATTTAAGCCTGATCTGGTAACACCCTTCCCCCCTTCTCTCTCCCTCTAAATACTCACACAGCTGTACAACTGTTCGATAAAATGCCCAGACGAACCGTGCGAAACTTTCCTCTTGAGTTTTACTAGTATTTTTAACTGGGACCTTTTTTGTGAAGTTAGCCTCTAATGTAGTTTGCTGGTGAGCTTGCAGACTTTGCCTCCAATTGAGAAAAGCGTTGATGGGGCTCAACGAGAACCCGTGGAAAAACACTGATGAATTTCCAGTTTCACTTGTCTGTTGAGGTGTAATTCAGGAGTCACTCACTACCAGTACCAGCAGTGGTGCTTCATAAATTTATACATTTGAAACTTTTTTTAAGTATATACAATTTCATGAGTTCCACTGTGATTTGGATCCCCATTTTTCCTTTTTTTGGTGGGGACTTGTCTTCTAGTATTTGAATTTCGGTTCAAGTTTGATCTCTTCGTGACGTGTCTAGGGCATGTTAATAATCCACATCAAGTTAGAGATGGAGAACTGCAACTGTCTTTGAGCTCATTCTCAATCCCCAAATCCTTGCAATAATTTTTAGTGTAGTATTTGGCTTGTCTTTGCGACTACTGTTTACTAATATTAGCAGTTATGCAAAGGAAAAATTGAAGTAAATTCAGCCGTATTTTATTGTCAAATTAGATATAATTGATACTTACAAGCAAATTGCACGTGTAATCAACTGTTTGTATTAAATATGCATGGTTGATGTTGCATACTAATTGATATGCCATTCCCATGACAAACCGGAGTAATTGGCAATCCCACCCTGTTCTTTTCCACCGAGCGCAAAATTTTGTGTGAAGCAAAAAATAAATCTCAGAATATCTAACTTAGGAGAAATGCAAGAACATAATAGCCACTGCCAATGATAAGTCATTTTAGAAGAAAATACCGATTCTAAAACTGCTTTTTTCTTCCACATACTTCCTTTCAAATCTCTCCTTAAAAGGTTAGGGGTTGGAGAAATGACAAGAATCAGCAAATTGGATTGTTCCAGCGGTTCGTCAAGTCATTTCTTGAGAGTACATTTCTTCAAAATATAGGGCCTTAATCCCACTTGCATACATATAATTTGTTCACTTGCGGTGCTGAGTATTGCCAAGTCCAATTCTATTGAATTAGTTAATGAACCTAGTAGTTCCCTCGCACAATCCTCACTGGAACAATTGTAGTCCCAGTTGGCTGTTGTGTGTAATAATTCTTGTATCTGGTCCAATAATCCGAAGTAACAGAATTGATTGCTCTAAAAGTTGTAACAGGGTAGTCAAATCAGGGAAAGAGCCCATGAATTGATTGAGGATTTTTCTGTTTTCAGATATTCGTGAACTGTAGTGGCGTAGTACTACCAGAATAGGACCGGTAGCGGGAAGGTGGTTCATCGGTGCGAATGGGCTGTTTATCTACTTCCCAACCACACGCCATTAATAACTGCCATTGGATCGAAATTAGACTCAAGGCAACGCCCACTCATTTGCCAACTCACGTGCTCCGCCCCCACCCCCATCAGCATTTTTCATCGTCATAAACATTTCAGTACCCTTATAATTAATTATTATATTTATAACCCATCCCCAGTCCGGAAACACCAGCGATCCTCAGATCTTCGTTCCACCTCTCAGAACTTTTGTACCCTCTCTCGCTGTGTCTGTCGGAGGCTTACTCTTTGAAGGATGAAGGTGACGGTTGTTACACGTAGCGGCAGAGAACTAGTAAAGGGTGGCCTTGACCTCGATGATTCCGTATGCTATTCTATTCGTCCTCTTCTTCTCTTGTTATTTTCTCAATTTAGCTAAAAGGGGTCGTCTTTTTTATTTGCAACACTAGAATTGAGAGAAAATATGATGGCTTTTGGGCTCTGTCCTTGTAGGCTACTGTTGCTGATCTTCAGGAGGCAATCCATAAGCGAAGTAAGTCAGTAGAAAATGCTTCTCACGTTGCTTTGCTTTCTTGGGTTTCGTTATTTTCGAGGTTTATAATCTGAGCTGAATTCGTGTTTGTTATTACGAGTGCCTGTGCAAGTCTGCTTGTTCTTGCAAGTTTCCCTCTTTTTTATACCTGGATAGTAGATATTATAGCATTTTTTTTATGTGATGTACTAGAGATAAAAAAAATGTTTGGAAAATAGGTTGATCATGCAAGCAAATAAATTTTTGAAAATAGTACAAAATCCAAACATATCCATTTCTCGACATTGGCACGGTTTATTTTTACTATTACAAGCAGTATGCTATTATTGTTCAATCCTACTAGGTTCTTCTGGGTCAATTAGCCGTGTTTTCGTTCGATTTTATTTTTTTTCAATTGAATGGATAGAAATATCCAGTTTGAACCTTTCTTATAATTGACTGTGGGAAGGAGCGAAAGTTCTGAGATTTCTTACACTTTCGCTTGCCTCTTTTGTAAAGATCGAGGGCAGATGGCCCTTTCGTGAAGCTAAAATCTGAGGTTTATTGATAGGCTATAGTGATCTGAATCTTAAGTTTCTCCGCTATCGCCTATCGGGTTCATCTCATGAGCATTATGGACTCATTGAACAACGGCAGTGAGGTGAAGTGGCCAAACTTTCCCCTGTGAAGACTGTCAGAACCCTGTCAAATGTACAGGGCTTTCCTTAGTGAACTTAGTTTTCCAAGCGTTGTTCTTTACTAGTAACCATGAAATGTTTCATTTCTTTCTCATAGTATCAAATCCTCACTGTCAGGAGCCTAAACAATTGCGAAAGATCAAAGCAAATGCATACAGTTGTGCATGTACGATAATGTTGTGAATAGTTGCTACGCTATTCATGAGTTTAATTTTGATGTTTATATTGTTAAATATGGAAGATTTTATCTTCAGATCGTTCATGAACTTTAGTTGCATTGGATGTTTGAGCAGCACACAGATTCTGTGACAATGTGGGCATTTTTTAATTTTGAGGCTAGTGCCATCAAGTTTCTCAATTGCTTTTCCATTCTGTAGAATTGTGTAGCGCATTTAGAGATATTCCAGTGTCAACTTACACAAATTAAAGGGTAAAAAAAAGTTTATGCACTTCTGATTATTAAGGCTTACTTTTAGAGCTTCAAGATTCAAATTTTTATCATGATTCCTGATCATTTGGTGACAATGCTCTTCAGTGCCAGAACATCCCCATATTGCATCATCTGAAACTCATTGACTGTTTGCAGCATTGGTTCTTTGAATTGCTCCTTGCTTTGGTTTTTTTCTTTTTTCTTTTTTTTTTTTCCTGAACTACGTGTCTGTAGCTTGTTTTGTCTCTCTGTTTCTGGTAATTGTTCCTTAATCCATATGAGGTGTTGTATTAAGCTCATTTTTGTTAACAGCCAAGAGATACTATCCTTCTCGACAAAGACTCACCCTCCTTCTCCCACCTGGATCCGAGGAGAAGCCTACCATTCTTCACTACAAGAAGAGTCTCAAAGAGTACATTGGTGAGAGCACAAATGAGTTGACTGTAGCGTTCAAGGACCTAGGTCCACAGGTTGCCTACAGCACACTTTTCTTCTGGGAATACTTGGGGCCTCTTATTCTTTATCCTCTTTTCTACTTCTTCAATGTGTATCAATTTTTCGGCTATAAAGGCAAGCGTGTCATCCACCCTGTTCAGACATATGCATTATACTACTGGTGTTTCCACTACTTCAAGCGTATCATGGAAACATTCTTCGTGCACCGTTTCAGCCATGCCACTTCCCCACTTTCAAATGTCTTCCGTAATTGTGCTTATTACTGGAGCTTTGGCTCCTATATTGCTTATTATGTCAATCACCCACTTTACACGCCTGTTAATGATCTCCAAGTGAAGATTGGCTTTGGTATCGGGTTGGCTTGTCAATTGGCAAACTTCTATTGCCATATTTTGTTGAGAAAGCTTCGTCCTGCTGATGGTAGTGGAGGATATCAAATCCCACGTGGCTTCCTCTTCAATATCGTTACATGTGCCAATTACACCACAGAAATTTACCAGTGGCTGGGATTCAACATTGCAACGCAAACTGTAGCTGGCTATGTTTTCATGGTTGTTGCAGCTGCCATTATGACTAACTGGGCACTTGCAAAGCACAGACGATTGAGGAAGGTAGCCTTCTTTTCGTTCTTACTTTGATCCAAACTTGTGTATATCCAGAGGTGATAGACTTCTAAACGTTCTTCATATTGAGACGTGTATTTAATTGATAGAAGATTAAAAAAATTAAAATCCTATGCATGTAAATGTACAATTCTATCACCGGCTTCTTAGATCACTAAACTATTTGTCTTGTTCGTGAACCTTTTGCTGTTACTGTGGGTAAATTTTGTTTTGAAATACATGCACAAGATGCCATAGCAGAATCTCTCCTTTTCAGTGTCTGCTAGTATGAACTTCCCCAATGATCTGAATCTGACCATTTTGCTAAGTTATTCATCTGGTGGCTTGTGTAGTCACTGTAGTTGCTTTAATAAATCTGTGCATCATTGCAGTGTGAAGCTATTCCTCAATTTCATTATCGCTCCAAACTCTCTATCTAGTTGTAGAGCCTTTTTTTTAAAAAAAAAAGAAAAAAAGAGAAATTGACAGAACATTCACTACCAGTGTAATTGTAATGAATTGAGATCACTCGTGTTAGTCTGTTCTTCACTTTGTTTTGATGTTCATTTTCACTTTACTTTGCAGCTATTTGATGGAAAGGACGGGAGACCCAAGTATCCTCGAAGATGGGTGATATTGCCCCCATTCCTGTAAGTGATTGGCAGGCCAGAAGTGATGCTCAAGCAATGAGATAATGAGTTTGGTCGGATGTGCTAATGGTTGTGCGCAGTCAGTTCAGATTAAATTGATCCAAAAGATGGATCATATTTTCACCTTTGCTCATTTTTGTGTCAAGCTTCAATTGAAATGTGGTACTGTTCCTTTCATTTCTTTCCTTAGAACCATCTTTGGTTGCAGTTAACCTCTGAATGGTCGGTGCTACTTTTGCTGTCAATGTCATTAGCACCACTTTTCAATCATTATATGTACTTTCATGTTTATCTTTTCTAGAATTTTGATCGTATTTCATATTTCTCCTGCTTATCGTTTTAAACGCCCTGATATGCTGGTTCCATAGCAATATACCGTATGCGTGTGTACTGGATACTTGTGCGGCTCCAATTGTTGATTGTTGCTATTGTCAAGTGTCCAAAGATCAAAAGGCAAGTTCATCATCCATGATCCAACAACAGCAGATATGATTAAGCCATGGGACATTGTACAGGTGTAAAAGTTGCGCTAGTTCCTTGCATGAAAATCTTGGCTCTACGCTGATTCTTGATCCCTGATTTGGCAATCACATGGACGTGCACTTTACAAATATGTGGAGGCTGTAGTAGAAATAATCACTGAAAAATGTTCAAGGAAGCCACTTTGGAGGCCAAACGGGACCTTTGTAGGATGAAAAAACTTTTTTTCTTTTCCTTTTTTTTCCTTTCTTTTTCTTTTTTCTTTTCTTTTTTCTTTTTCTTCCTCCCTTCCCGCTTCTTCTCCCTTCCCCTTCCCCCTCCCCTGTTCCCTCTCCCGAACTCTGCAAACACATACAAACTTTTTTTTTTTTGCTTTTCTCCTCTCCCTCCCCCGCCACCCCCTCTGCCACCATCCTTTCCTCTCCTTTCCCCCGCCACCCCTCCCTCTCCTCCACGCCACCCTTTCCCCCTCTCCCTCTCCTCCCTCCCTCGCACTCCGACGCAGAGGAAGGCCGACCATGGATTTTTTTTTTTTTTTTTTAGCTTTTTCTCTCCCCCTCTTCCCCTCTCCCTCCCCCGCCACCCTCCCCCTCCCTTAGCTGTGATCTGCGACCAGACTGCAAAAGGGGAGGGGGATCTGGTCCCCTCCCCTCTCCCTTTGCGATCTGGTCGCGCAACCAGATCGCAACTAGCGGGAGGGGAAGGGTGGCGGGGGAGGGAGAGGGGGAGAGAGGGAGAGGGGAAGAGGGGAGGGGAGGAGAGGGGGGGAGAGGGACAGAAAAAAAAACTTTTGAGGTGACCGGCGCCGGAAACTTATTCCGGCGCCGGGAGAGGTGGTGGAGGTGGTGGCTGGCGTGGTGGGTTGGGTGAGGGAGGAAAAAGAAGAAAAGTTGAAGGGAAATTTTTTGTGTATTAGATTTTTGAAGTGTGTAGGTAAAAAACTTTGAGAAGTTTTTTGGAATTCCTATAACAAAAGTTGTTAAAAAACTAGTTTTATACAAACTTGCTAAAAAATCTACACTTCCAAACAGGCCCTTAATTAAATAGAAAAAAAAAAGTGCCGACAACTGTGTTGAGATGGAATGAGGAAAAGGCTCGTCTCTGATCCACCTCAGGTTGTTATTACATGATGCACATTTGCTACCAAAGTAGAGGATTTAGCATCTCCATATTAATGTCACAGAAAGGGCCTTAGATTTTTCAAGACATCACACGTGTCATCTTATCTTTTAGGTTGTTATATACTTGGAAAGCGCATTCCCCAATGCCAGCGCGCAAAGACAATTTGATCTTTCTTTCTTGTTCGTTCCACCATTTTGAGATGAAAATATAGTGTTGTATTTGGGTTTTATTCATAAACAGTTGAATTTGAATTTTATTTTATCAAATTTTTATTTGTTGGATTTGAATTTTATCTCATCAACTTATCCATTCGAGACCGGAAAATCAATAGTTTCAATCATATTCATTCCCCACATTGAGTATAACCAAGAAACGGTCATACAATGTAATTCGGTAGGAGGAGCATATATGACATATAGAAACATGCTACTATTCACAAATTGTCAAAAAGACCATTTGTTATCCCCACTAATGTAAACTGAGAAACCTCTAGACACAAAAAAAAAAAAAAATGTTAGGAGATTGCCAATGATAATAATGCAAGTGTAAATTGTAATGCAGCATTTGTCCAAAAAAGAGTTGCTTATTTCACAGAAAAGCTACTCCACTAAAGATGAAAAAGAATTCGCAGAGTAGTTTCTGAGGTGCTTGTTAGTTGTTACTACTATTATTTATGCTTTGGTTTTGGGGATGCAACAAATTTTGATGGGTCGAGAGAGCCTCCCATTAGATAGGAGGTAAAGGGCATTTAATTAAATCGACTTCCAAATAGGACATGTGAGGTCCATAGATGTAGCAAGTAAATAGCCACAAAATAGTTGCCGGAGAAATTGACTAATATCCACAAACAAAACCGTAATAATTGCCTCTCAAAATTCACCTCCCTCATTTCCCTCTTTGAAATTGAGAAATTTTGTAGTACGTTAACATGGCCACGTTCAACTAATTTCTGTCTCTAGTCCATTTTAAATCCCAATCATTTCCCCACCGTCAACTTAAAACCAACGTCCAAATCAAAATAAAAAATGTTTTTGGGAGATAATCTCCAAGCTCCGAATTAAAAATAGGATATACAATTAGAATAGAAAGAGATATTAGTAGCAAAAAATAGTAGTAGTACTATTACAATAATAATAATAAATTGATTTACTGGTACTAATATGTAGCAAGTGGGAGGGGTCTGAGGGGAACCGGAAAAAGAGAGAAAAAATGAAAGAAAAAGCGGAAAAGGAGGCGGCAGTGGACACCACGAAGAAGAGGAAGAAATTATAGCCCCCACGATCGCTACGTGTCATCCCTGTCCGCACATCCAGACTGTTGGAGTTTTGGGCGCCATCCAACGGTCCAGATTCGTCGCCCTTCCTCAATATAATCCCTCAAATTTCTCAGTTCCCAAGTGAGAACACGGGAGCGCAAGTCATTTAGCTGTACATTTTTTTCCCCCAAATCCACAGTGCTAAGGAGGAGGAGGAGGAGGAGGCCATTTCCTCCACCCACCATTTTCTGTTCTATTATTATCTCCTTTTCGTTTGCCCTCAATCATCTGTTTTACGCACTCGAAAAGGTATACCATTTCCTTTCATTTTGCACAATTGCTCCTCATTTTATATCTTGATTTTTTAGACTTTTGAATCGGTGCATTTGTTGTTTAATTCATTTTGCATTTGGCTTTTTTTGTACGGTGTAGCTCTTGATCTCTGATTAATCCAGCTGAGATCACATTTCTTATGCATAAGCGAGTTTCTGAATTAATTTTTATGTTTTCTTTTTTCCTTTTCTCGCCGTGATGTGGTGTTTAAGAGATTTTTTATGCTAGTATTGATTGGCATATATTTGTGGAACGTCGAGTTTTTGGGTGAAATGCGAAATGCATGTCGCTAAAATGGTAGTCTATTTGTGGTTTTAATGGATCTTTTGCTTGCATTTTTGTTTTAGGATATGTGGATTCTGTGCCTTAATAGCATTTTTATTGAGTCTTTTCGAGAAAGACTGGGTGATTAATGAACAATTTTTTGATAATTGTGAGCCTTTGGTTGTGTTATTTATGCTTTTTGATCCGATCTAACTTGTGGCATTCGATTCATTGCCATTTTCTTTAATGTCGAAAGTAAAATTGATTCGAATGTATTTTGTGTTTACATGATGATTATGTGCAGAATTGTACATGGATGTGCTTCTCAGTTCTTTTGAAGCTCACTCCTTTTCTTTCTTCTCTTTTTCCTCTCTTTTTATGTATATTTGTATGTTGCATGTATTTGATGAGATGCGATAGCTATTTTCTTAAAAAAATTTCTTTTTTTTTTTTAAACTTGAGCTGTTTTATGTGTTTCACTCTCTAATATTTGTTTCCACATTTTATTTTTATGTCATAATTCAGGAATTTTTATTCATTTTTTCTGTGCGTGACACGTTGGATCATCTACTTCCTCCCAAAAAAGTAGCAAAAAAGATAAAGTTCATTGTATCCAGTGTATAATATTCTATATTCTGTTATTTCCAGTCCTCCTTATGAGGTTCCTGAGTTCCCAGCCCATACCGTACTGGAAGCAAAATGGAAAGGAGGGAGGGTCGAATAAAACCATTTCGTTATTCTACTAAACTGCTTCTTTCAAATAGTTTTGTATTTATTTATAGAATGGGAAAAGATAAATACGGAAACAAAAGAATATCTGGTAGGAGTGTACTGTCTTAAGAAAGCTGTGATTTTGTACAGGAGGTAGTATAAGATGGCCGAAGGAGAGGATATCCAGCCACTTGTGTGCGACAATGGGACAGGAATGGTTAAGGTACTACAGGATTTATTTTGGTATTTCTTATTGCAGAACTAGAGTTCCAACTTTTACGATCATGTTCCTTGGTGATTTGAGCCTCTTTTGTGCTCTATCCCTCATCTTCAGTGTCAATTTTTTTTTTATGATTTTTTTTACTGTCTCTTTTGATTTTTCAAGGCTGGATTTGCTGGAGATGATGCTCCACGCGCTGTATTCCCAAGTATTGTTGGTCGCCCCCGTCACACTGGTGTGATGGTTGGGATGGGCCAGAAAGATGCCTATGTGGGTGATGAAGCTCAATCAAAGAGAGGTATTTTGACTCTTAAGTACCCAATTGAGCATGGTATTGTTAGCAATTGGGATGACATGGAGAAGATATGGCATCACACTTTCTACAATGAGCTTCGTGTGGCACCTGAAGAGCACCCTGTCCTCTTAACTGAAGCACCACTAAATCCTAAGGCTAACCGTGAAAAAATGACTCAAATAATGTTTGAGACATTCAACACTCCTGCTATGTATGTTGCCATCCAAGCTGTTCTGTCCCTATATGCTAGTGGTCGGACAACAGGTAAGCATTTTGTTTTTCAGCATTTGATTTACGCCTTTTGGTTTCTAAATGTCTTCAACCAATCCCTCAACCCCTCCACCACCACCACCACAACCCCCCCCCCCCCAACCCAAAAAAAAAAATGGAGTGAAGAATGTGAAAAGAAAAAAAAAAGGAATCTGGAAATAAATCTGAAAATTTTCATGACTGCATATGTTATAGGATACACTAATTAGCTGCTATAGATCGCTAATGTATATACAACATAAAAAGTCCAGGCCAAATATGTTATCTGGATAGCAAAAGAAAGTGCTGCTTGTGGAATACCTCCTTAATGTCCTTCCAGATATGCTGTGAAAAGTCTCTCTCAGAAAATGCCATAATTTTGAATGTTTTTGGTAGAGAATTTTTTGCGGTGTAATCATGTGAATTCTCATAAATCTATTTGGGACCAGCTTTTGGATGCTTTAGAGTCAATAGGAAATTCTCAGAAAAGGTCATGAATATCAGATGTGGTTTCTTTCTATGTTAAACCAATGCTTTGCTGTCGTGATCTTGTTGCAGGTATCGTGTTGGACTCTGGTGATGGTGTCAGCCATACCGTTCCCATCTATGAGGGTTATGCCTTGCCACATGCCATCCTCCGTCTTGACTTGGCTGGTCGTGATCTCACTGATCACCTAATGAAGATCCTCACTGAGCGTGGTTACTCTTTCACCACCACAGCAGAGCGGGAAATTGTGAGAGATGTTAAAGAAAAACTGGCATACATTGCACTTGATTATGAGCAGGAGATAGAGACTTCAAAAACTAGTTCTTCTGTAGAGAAGAGCTATGAATTGCCTGATGGGCAGGTGATTACCATTGGTAATGAGCGCTTCCGATGCCCTGAGGTCCTCTTCCAGCCTTCAATGATTGGAATGGAAGCTGCAGGAATCCACGAAACCACTTACAACTCCATCATGAAGTGCGATGTTGATATAAGGAAGGACCTTTACGGAAACATTGTACTCAGTGGTGGTTCTACAATGTTTGCTGGCATTGCTGATAGGATGAGCAAAGAAATTACAGCATTAGCTCCCAGCAGCATGAAGATCAAAGTGGTGGCACCACCTGAGAGAAAGTACAGTGTCTGGATTGGAGGATCCATCTTGGCATCACTCAGCACCTTCCAACAGGTTTGTTTCCTTACATACAAAACAAGATGATTGTTTGCTTTAATTAGGAATTCTTTGGTTAATATTTTGCTTGCTTTGTTTGCAGATGTGGATTGCAAAGTCAGAATATGATGAATCTGGTCCCTCAATCGTGCATAGAAAATGCTTCTAATTTTGCGGGAAAGTGTTGAATGATATTTTAGTAGCGGGTCAGATATGCAGCTTGCAAGATTATATTTTAGCTTTGTTCTCTTAACTTGTGATTCTCATTCTGGGTTGATAGCCTTGAGATGGCGAGGAGTTGATTGCTGGATGTTCCGACTGTTTTATTGTGTTCAATGCAGAAGTTTCAACTGTTTCTATCTGATCTCTCTCTCTCTCTCTCTCTCTCTCTCTGTGAGAATGTGCGAGCTTTTTTTTTGGCATCGACACTGGTTATAGATCTGGTGAAGCCCTGCCTCTTGGTTTTTGTTTGTTTTTGGGATTGGGATTTCACTCGAAACTTTTCCCTACCGTGAACATTGAACTGATTTAACTCTAGATAAAACCTGATTTTCACTTTTTTAAAGCATAAGACAGTATCTTATCGTACAACTCTGATTCTGCTATATAATACCAAAAGATATGACATGTCAACTACAAAATCATAGTGTTTACATGACTTCCTTTTAAGAAGTACCGATCAAAGATTTCACCCTGAGGAAAGCAGGGAGACTAGAGCTTGATCTTCTTTGCTGTAGAAGGGATGATCATCCTCTTCAAAGGTTCTGTTGCCGTTGGAATTTTGTGGTGGGTTTTCGGTTGTTGAATCTCTGTGCTTATTACGAATCTCCTGTGCTTTTGGAACCCTTTCGTCGTCCGCAGCCAACAGAGCATCTTCAGTGCTTTGACGTTCACAAAAGTGAGAATGACATCTCAAATATTTATCGGAATATGCACATTTCGAACTCTCATCTGTTAAGATTGATCGTTCACAGAAACTCCCAAACCCTTTAATCCCCACTGTTAATTTTTGCTCTCTTGCTCTTTCTTCCTTGAGAAATGACCCGTCCTTGATCAGCTTCAGCACTCTTTCAGCCTTTTTCTGCACACTTAATCCCCAATCGAACCTGCATAGGAGATGATTTTATAGCTCCAATAATCATATCTTATTTGCTTTATACAACAAGCCACGGGATTAATTAAACGAACCCCTTCTCATCTATGTAAGACAAATTTGCCATCTCTCTGATGATATCTCGATCACCTTGAAACTCCTCTGCAACTCTTGCTGGTCCATGCGTGAGGAGGTGTTCCAGCAATATCATCGCCTGGTAGGCCGCTCGCCAATTGTGTCTATCATAGTTCTGCAACCTGCATCAAATCAAAGACGCGTAGAACTCCTTTATATAAAGAACTTCTGCATGATTACTTGTGAAGCTTATGCAAAGCCAGACAAAATCATTTAGCCAACCAACGGAGAAACCTTCTATGCAGAACATCAACGATTCTCCAATAATCATCAACTTCAAAGGCAGCACGTGATATAAGTCTCATCGTACGTGCGTCCGGTGCTGAGGAATCTCCATTTGTGGCTTCTTCTGTCGATCTTTCAGCCCAAAAAAAAAAAGAAATTGACAAGCCAAATTAATCGAACAGACTAAAACGGCAGAAAAAAAAAAGATATATTATCTACAGATGGCATACAAATAAAACCATACAGTTGAGCTGGTGTAACATCAAGAAGAGCCAATCGGGCAACCTTGATTTTGTCCTTGAAGAAGAACGACGCTTGCCTTTTGAATTCATGCAAGAAATGACCATCCATGTCGGTCTTTTCAAGATTAACGAATCATTTATGTAATGGAAATGAGCCTTTAAAGATTGATCTCATTCAAGTCTTTTACGTAACATGGAATGAAATGCAACTACTCCATTACAAAAACGATTAACTAACATCAACTAATCTATAAAGTGGATTTGCACATGTAATCGGAGGTACATAAAGTTGCTTTACAAGTAAATTTATGCCAATAGAAAAGAATTTAAAATGCTAAACTTTTGACGATAACTGTCAGAAAAAATACGGCCATATCAACCTGGAAGTGAATATGTCAGTTTCGATGGCTTGGCTTGTCTTTACGTTAATGTCTGCTTCCCGGCTAACGCTTTATGGTAAATGCAACTCTTTTTTTTGACCTTTTTTTTCTAATCAGGATCTAGAGGTTATTACTATGGATGCTCCAAGTCAATAAAGTTACCCTCCCAAATCGTCATCCCTGTTTTCGCGCGTGAATAGTCTAATTTGCACGTAGAACATAACCGTGAAAAATCGAACCATCCGGATTCGTTTACCTAAATTTTCCGCATTTTGAAGAAAGCAACATATACCACGTACTCCAGTTTCGCTTGCCACTATCTTTTAACCTTCCAGGACAATAGGCTTACGAAGGAAACGTAGCGCTGCCGGCTACCGGCTAGCATCACTAGTACCTTATTTACCTCAAATTCTTTCCCCTCCTTCAATCGTTCCATGGGCGGTCTTGCGAAGTAAAAACCCATTGATATAGTTGCCAATTGCCCTTTAAGCTCACTCCACCAGCCTTTTTCCCTTTTTCTGTTTTTGGTGAAAACTGCATCTACAATCGCTTGCGGCCTAGCCAAAAATGTCATGTCCAATGGAATCAAGGGCAATATTTCTTTTAAAAGAACGAGAGCACGTAACAAGTATGACGTATAATGGACTTCAAGCGAATACCACTATTAGTATGGCATACAATGGATTTTCAGAAACAACAGGGGAGCACTCTTGCTTGGCCCCAACATTGCCCCAGTCCATACAAAACTCCGTTGTTATCCCTCGCGAGTTATCCCAGAGTAAAATCAATTTAAAAAGAAAAGAAAAGAAAAGAAAAAGACAAATCTGAGTGCTAATCAGTTAGTTTTATATCAAATTTGATCAGATCACTTTGCAAAAACCTATGACGTAAGAAAAGCAAGACCTCCAGCTACCTACTTACGTATGTCCGAGTAAGCCTTTCTCTTCTGAGTTTAAGATATGAGATACTCATACTACAACTCCCTGATGCATCTATCCCAGGCTGCAAACTCAGCCATAGATCTTCCAAATACCAGATCTATACCCCAAAGACATCAGTCCCATCTCCCATAACATGTTGGGAATACTTGCCATGTTAATCTTTGATCCCGGAATTTCGGACCAATTTACAGATATCTCGACCATTGGGATATGAAATGTATTGCACAAGTAGACCAATTCCACATCAAAACACCACCTGTAATAGAAATTGTAATTTAGCTACCGCATGGGAAAAGTCAGACTTGCAAAAGAGAAGGCAAGGGGAAAAAAAATCAAAGTTACAACAGTATAATGGTAAGACAAGAAGTACAGATATACAAACAAAATGCATCTATATGAGTTTAATCTTAACCTCCATTGAAGCAATTTCATTTCAGATCTTATAGGCAATTCTTTTGTCCTTAGCATCTTACATTTAGACAAATTCATAATCTCGTCAACCAAGACATAAACACCTTCCAATTTCCTATTTCTTCAGAATACCAATCCTTGAAAGATTACTATATTAGGCAAACAAGAACCATATCACCTTTTACATTATGAGACATCTAAGCGTAGGGCATGTTTCAGGACAATTGTGCACTCATCCAGAAAACAGAACCTGAATTCAATCAAAAAAGATGCAGCATCACTCCATAAGCAACTGAAATGGGCTGGCCTAGCAATCATGTCCTTAAATCCCAGAGTCCATTGTTACTAATTTAAGATGGGAACATTGACTATCAATATATGATGATGATGATGGCAATGGAAACTAGAAGCATGAGGTTTTAGTCCTCTTTGCCTCAATAGCCTTGCAATTGTGTCTTGTTCCAGGCTATATTACTAAGTTCAGCAATATTTGAAAAGCATGTCTCTAACTCACTCTCATTCTGACTCTCACCTATTTCCTGTATCTTCTCACAAATTTGGATCCATATGTTGAACAAATGATGCTTAAGAATTCTACACGCTTCACTAATTTGTTGTGTGCCAAGATACTGTATACATGAATAAAGTTCAAATAGCACAATCTGAACAGCTCCAGTATGTTATGCAAAGGAGACACACTTGTCTCCCTTTCATTCAACCTTCAAATTAACCCACACCCAAGTTGTACACATCACATAAAAGATCAATCCAGTATCACAAAATGGTAGTGTTCCTGTCTTTATCAACTGAAGCCTAACAGATTGTAGAAAAATTAACCAGTCATATTCAGTACGACATGAAGACCAAGCAAATATGAGAGGGAACAATAAATCATTATTCAAAATTTTAAGAGGAAATGCCAGTTATCCAAAGCACAAAAAAATAAAAAATAAATAAACTTGTGGTAGTGCACTACTACCATAATTGAAGGAGAAAGCCAGGTTCCTAGTTAGCAGATTAAAGTCAAAGATGGAAAAAAACTACTAGTACCTTTTCAAACGGATGTTTGTGAAAAGCTTCCGGGCAGCAGCCCTAGTAAACATCTTAAAACCACACTGGCAAAAGAGCAAGTAGTTAAAACTAAATGAAGAGCATAATCCTGCAATTTTGAGAAGGGAATCAAGAGACAAAGATGGAGAAAACTTAAATCAATTTATGGACCATAATCTAACCTGTGTATCCCGGATACCAGAGCCAACAGCCAACATAACCACAACGTGGAAACCCTTCATCAAAAAATTGCGGTACCACTTCCTCTGAAGCACAATTAAAACAGCTTTTACTTGCCTAGAAATTGTACAATCATATTTGATGGAACAATATTAACATTGCATAAAAAAAAATTAACAAGACTCAACTGTGGCCAGAGCCTGTTCCTCGAGATGAGCACGAGAACCAATTGCAGCAACTAGGACATCTGCTATTCTTAATGTTGAATCACTAGCTATAGATTGTCCAAATTCATGTCCCTTCCTAGCAACTGCAATGATCTGATGGCTTATTATTAGATATATCATAAAAACTCAGCTATAGAGAAACAAAAGACAATAATATAAATACATGAGAAATTTAACTGAGCACAAGTTGTTTGAAGTCATACCCAACTACCTACCTGATTTTCAAGCTTTTCAAGGTCAGTTACTTTTGTTGCACCATCAGCATCAAGCATTAGAAGGATTTCACCACGAGAGTGCAGCATTCCCTGTTTTACAATGCTTTCACAGAAGCAAAAAGCTTTAATCAGTTGCTACTAGAGGTCAAATTACAAACAGAGAGAAAAGAAGTAACATCACCATAAATAGTTAAGGATGGATAGATAGCTCGATTGGACTCACTTTTCGTATAGCTTCTCCCTTCCCATGGTTCCTTCCCAGAAGAATTACTCTAACGTTCTCTACCAAGTATCTTTTGACATAATCAAAAGCTACCCTTGTTGTTCCATCAGCACTTCCATCATCAACAATTATCACCTAATCCAACATAAATTCATCCAGACAGGAGTAGAGTCACTCGGATGATATAGAAAGCATGAAATATCAAGCCAATGTAGCACTTTAAAGGACAAGAGTATCATATTCCCTTCTTTTTACTGCATTGTCCTCAAACTAACTCATAAATAAGAACTTTGGAACGAGGCATTGTACAATCCAAAAATATATAAATCTGACAGGAGCAAGTCAGCGTATTGCATGCCACAAGCTATAAAGGTTCCGCCAAGATTCACTTTCACCTCAACTACAGGCCCTTAGTCAGCAAAAGGAACATGCAAATCTCTGCTAATTGAAATCCATTTAACAACAACATCCACCACAGGAAAGCCAATCCACAATTGAACACTGCTGCTCTTGAGTTCACTTTGTTTGGTAGGAACTGTAAAAATCATATTCAAAAGAAACTTGAAAGTGGAACGATTTGGTAAAGCAGACTGACAGCTTCAATTTCCCTTCAGATTTGGCAATCGAGGATAACTCCTCAGTCATACTCAATAACTAACACAGGTTTTCTTAAAAATTATCTTTGTAAAAAGCATAACTGTTGGCAAAATTTGCTGCAATTACAACTGTAATAGCTGTTTTTGAATCACTAATCCAAATTAGCAGAGCGGTAAGGTTCTATTTGTACATTTCTTTCATCAAGAAAAACATAAAATGATGATAGCTTATTCACCACTACAACAAGCAACCTTTCAGAAAGTAGCAAAAAACATAACCACATCACAACTGGGTGCTCAAAAAAACTTCTTTCACTATACTCCACTCTGCAACAGCAGCAGTTCCACTATCTGCCCTTGTCTTTACAAGATTTAAGTTACCTTTTATAGATGAAACCTATTGTTTATACAGTTTTACTTACAAGTCTTTTTGAGATGCAGAAGCTGATAAAATCAATCAACTTCATACATTTAAATGCAGAAAACAGACAAGTTCTATAATTTTACCTCATATGTGAAAGACTTGTCCTTTGCCGCACGCTGTTGAAGATAACTAGCAAAAGGATCAAAGTTATGATGCATATCAGATCAATTCATATTCCCAATAACTAATCAAAAATACCATCCATTGAAGATACAAAAATACTAGAAAAAATTATCTCAAAATGAATACTGGAATTAGAAATGGAAGAGAGAGAGAGAGAGAGAGAGAGAGCAAGTAAAATAAAATTTGCTAAGCCTCAGCTCACTTTAAGGTTTCATCAAGAGTTCCAGCAAGCCTATTTTCTTCATTGTAAGCGGGAACAATCAAAGATATGTACTTCTCAGCGGAATCAAAAATATGAGGACAAGGAACCTGGAAGGGAAGACATATAATAGTCAATTTACTGAACATAGATATGACTCATTAAGTTACAACTACACCACTATCAGCTCGTAATGTTGATCACTTATCCCCCAAACCCCCAAAATAATAATAATAATTGTAATGTTGACCCCTAAACCAGTATTCCTTTGGCTCCAAATCAATCTCCCCAATTAGCGGCAGAATTGCATCCTGAGGAATTGAAACATGTTCCTAGAGTTCAACAGGAAATTAACGGAAAGGGAAAGAGTAGAAGAGACAGAGACAACAATTGAACTATAAGTTGCAGATGAGTTCTCCCTACTTTATAAAGTCGTCATGATAAATAGTTTCCATATATTGATAGTCAGTTGTAGCATGCTAGAAGCATCCAACTCCCTAGTTAAGAACTAATGCAAAAGCCTTATATTTCCGTATAAAATTGCAAAAATGTAACTTTCCCCTAGAGAACAAGAGATCTTTGTGTGCTCGAAATTACCTGGTTCAACGAATTAGGATCCTCGAAAACAGGAGGAGCTTCAACGTGGCTGCAAACAGCAATATAACATGCTCACAAATTAATGCAACCACAGAAAAAAAATTAACTGTAGAAACATCGGAGAATTAGAATAAGAAACATTAAAGTCGAATTCACCGCAGGTCTTGGTAGGAAAAGGTAGACGAAGTATAGAAGAAAAAACCAAAAGATAAAAGAGCAAATACTATACTTGTGATTGAATCTTCTCCGGAAAGTTTCCAAGACCATAGCAGAAACTACTCCAAATGCTAACATTATTGCTACGATGAAAAGCACCTCGAACGCCGTCCAGATCACAGCTCCTCCCATCTTATTTTCCTTCCTCTGTTTGGGCAGTTTCGACGCATCGACCAATGTGATGGAAAACCGTGCAGAAGACTGCGGCTTAGTAGTTAGTCCCAAATCCAAATGCCTTCGAATTTTATTTACATTGAACTAATTTAGAATGGAGGTAAAACCTCGCCAACAAGCCCGTCTAGCTCAGTCGGTAGAGCGCAAGGCTCTTAACCTTGTGGTCGTGGGTTCGAGCCCCACGGTGGGCGTGTGTATTCTTTGTTTTCTTCATCCATTTTGTGTTTTCCCGGAAAATTTGAAACGATGATGTAATCTTAGTTATTAACTCATTATGTCCACAGTCCCACAGTCTGATGGATATTGGACCTTGCAGGATGAGTCCAATCTGTTGCTTACGCCAAAAGTGCAAAGGATTCCATTGCTTGGTCCAAAAGTGAATAGCTTCACTTGTGTCCTCTTCTCATGTCGGCCCAACAATGCCATCTGGGCTTGCTACAGCAACTCTTTAATTTTCTTCATTTTTTTTTAATTGCTCTGTTGGAATCTATCAATTTTTCAAAAATTAGTTTTTCAAATACTAAACCCCGTTTGAATTGGTCTTTTTTCAAAAACAAAATTTTCAAATACACAATAATTCAAAAAACATCTCATCCATACAATATATTAAATATTTCAAAAAAAATTTATAGTAAAAATTTTTCATATACACTGCCACAAATTTTTCAAAAACACCCCCGAAAATAGCTAATCCAAAAATACTCTAAAAAGTAGTCTAAATTTTTTTTAATGTTTAAAAAATATTCCAAAATATGTTCTAAAAACTCTACTGCTCTTAAATATCTCGAAATATATTCTAAAAACTCTGTTACGGTAAAAATTTTCAAAAACATCTCCAAAAATAGCTAATCCAAACGGATTCTTTGAAATATTCTTGAAAACAACTCCACAAAGCCAATCAGAGATATTTCTCCCAATCCCAGTTGCTTCAGGGAAAAATAAAGGAAAAAGATTTTGTATAATATTAAAGTAAACGTAACTCGTTACTTCAATTCTGTTTTAGGTCATTAAGTCCAGAAATTAATTGCACAAATCATCAAACCGAAACATTAAAAGATTCGAAGCAACTGACCACTGTTAATCTTAATTAGGCCACCTACATATTTATTCGATCACGCAGAACGAATTGTGTAATAATTGGTTTCACGTAGAGGGACATGCTGAATGCTTAATCGGTTCTTTGCACCGTAGACACGTGAAGGTCCTGTTTAATGAAAGGTGAAATTTTTAGAAAGACATGAATATGGTGGTGGGTTCAAATATTTATGTGCACTCGAGTGTTTGTATATGCAGTCCAATAAGTTTTTTTTTTTTTTTTCTTTAACAATGTACAAGATTGTAAAGTGGACTCATGTAAAAATTTTGTTGTGATTAACTGATAATTGGATTTGCATGCACCGTCTGTCAATAAAGGATTAAAATCGGTAGTGTTCGTTTAACTTAGATTTGTTGTATAGGATTAGGGTTGTACATGAATTGAGCCGCTTGCTAGCTCGACTCAAGCTCGGTCAATATCGAGTTGGAGTTCAAAAACATTAAACTCATTGGCTCACGAGCTTGATTATATATATTTTTTATTTTTTATTTTAATAGTAAAATTACATATATATATTCATAATATTTTATTATTTGTTAAGAACAATTATTATTTTTATTTATTTTTAAAAATAAAATAATTATTTTTTATTTTTTAAATATATAAAATAATTATTTTTTTAAAACTCGAGCTCGACTCGAATATGAGTCAAACTCGAGCTCGAGCTTGACATTTTGAGCTCGTCGAGTTCGAGCTTGACATTTTGAGGTTGACATTTCGAGCTCGTCGAGTTCATGTTTCATAAAATTAACTAGAGATTCGACTCAATTAGATCAAATATCGACTCGACTCAGCTCATTTGCATCCCATATAGGACTTGGGCAGGGTGATGGAATGAAAATTTCAGAAGAAATAAGGAAGCAGGGGTAGCAAGTTGCAAGGCCGAGATCCTAGGTCCCAGCACTTAAATGAACCCAAAGAAGCATCGTTGAACACAGCTCAACTTTCACCATTTTCAGTCATGTTAACTGAATGTCATGGCAATATGGCAAAGTGATAATTTCAGAAACCCCTCCTGAATTTTCTAATAATTTCACTGACACTTACCTCCATTGATTTGATAGTTTTAGTAACAAAATTTTAAAATAATATTGATTTGGTCAATTTTTTAAATGAATATCCAAGAATACCCTTGTGTAATGAGTTTTAATTTATTTTCCTATACAATTATAAGATTATCTAGTATAATTATAAGGAAAAGATGCTAAATTTTCAAGTCCATACCTACTATTTGATAAACAACTATAATAATAATAATAATTCTATCACTATGATAGGATACTTTTAATGGTACTTTATTATGTATTTAGATTTACAAGATAGAAAAGAAAATGTTGAAACAATTCATTTAAAGTTTATGAAATTTTCAGGTAATGGGATTATTAATAATTTGGTAGTGATTTTGGGGCCTTTTTTAATTTATTGTTAATTTTAGTACCAAAAAATAGAAAACAAAGATCAGCAAAAACATTAGATCACATATAAAATTAACTCGTCAAAAAAATCATTTGTTTGACATTTGGTTACAATAGAAACTAGAAGCAATAGTGGTAGTTCTACAGTTTTATTGGTGAAAAATTTTAAAAAAGGAATAAAGAGGAAAAAGAATGAAAAAATAATTTTAAAACTCATTCTAAGTATAAGTATACTAAATAAGGGAATTTCAATAAAATATTTAAGGGTAAAATTATCATTTTAAATGACAAGAGAGGTATGTGTAATTTTTCAAACCTCATGGGAGCTCAGTGAAATTATCAGGAACCTTAGGGGAGGTTTCTGAAATTATCCCTATGGCAAAGGAGAAAAAAGACCACCTCAATTCATGTGATCAAGAAAGCTGATGGAGAGATGAGATGGGCCTTCACAAACCGAATGATTAAAGTAAAGAGGGGGAACATGCAAAAGAAAGAAGCTTCTTCTTTTCTCTCCAACCTTTAAACAGAGACCATAAATAAAAGCCTTCTAAGAAGGCCAGTGGCAAATATTCATGGGTGAGCATCCTGCATGCCCCCATGGTCGGCCCTCTGCAGTACACAGTACACACTGCATATTCTTTAATTTTCTCCCATCATCACATCCTGACCTTTCACACTTGAGGCTATCATTCATGTAACGTAAATATACATTCATCCCGTGTTGCCTTATTTTATGCTGCCGTCAAAATCACCTTAAGGTTAACAAGTTCAATCCCTTTTGGCTAGAAGACTACTGGCCATGTTGATCTGTCACTTTTTACAATAACTTTGTTGAGGTTTTTTAGAACATTTTTATTTTAAAAAGTTTTTTTTTTTTTTGAAAAAAATGAAGGAAATATTTCAGTTGCAGTAATTGTTTTCAAACATAACAACAACTAGTTTGGTCGAGCAAAGGATAGCACGCCTAATTGGCAACGTAAGTAGCAGGATTAAGAGGGCAATGTTGCGGTTAAATTACATAATTAGTGGACTATTAAGCTACCTCCATCCACTAACTCGACGCCCACTTGAAACTGTTGACAGCAGATTCTCACCTTCTTAAAAGGAGAACTTTTTAACTTTTCGAGAAGCGTTTACTAACCTAATGCAGTTATTCCAGTTGAAGTAGTAAAGAAGTAAATACTAGTACTATAATAAACACTGAAAACTTGTTGTCTAGTGATTAATTTTACCGGGTTGTGACTTCAGCCTTTGGCTTTCATTTCACGGGTAGATCTCTGATCGAGTCACGAAAAAAACAGTGTTCATTGTCTGGCAATATTCAGACTGACGCAGGATTGAATGAAATGACTAGATTATTTTTTTTTTCTGTTTGCATGAATCCAAGCTCCCAATGGATGCAAACACGATAAGATATAGTATATCAAGTTTATGAGAACTATCTCTTAATTAAACTATGAACGCTAAGTACCAACTTGATGCCGCAAACATTTCTGCTATCAATTTCTGCTGTTGGTCCGATGATTGCCGCTGCTAAAACAGAAGCATATGCACAAGATATGAAGTACACTGAAAATTGATGCTTATGATTAGAAAATTGAACCGTTTCAACACAAAAATTTGTAGTTTCTTGCATTTACTACTTGTTAATTAGATTATTGGCCCCACGATTTTTTGGTAGCTTTTGTTGCATTCTGCACCTAATCAATACTTGACATTAGTTTCAGAGCAAGTAAGGCCCCTGGTCGATTAAATTCCAAGTACTTGAGACTACACAACAACAAGCGTCCTATAGTATAGTCTGCACATCATTCATCAGCTTTGGTCACCAACTTAATTGGCAGTTCTTTTTTTTTTATTTTTTATTTTCTTTTGCAAAAGATTGGCATTGATCTCATGAGCTTGCTCAAAGGGAAAAATTCAAAAGAAGTGAATTTGTTGAAATCTGAAGAAACTGATCCACTCGCAATTTATGCAGGTCTAATCACGCATCTCTTAGCAGGAACGTGGACTTATGAACATTGTTTATAGATATGGCAGGTTCACAAGTACAAAAATTCTTCTAGCCCACGAGAAAAGGAAAAAGTAACTACAAAGTCTTTAGTTCACCTCTAAAACCTGCAATTTATTCTGCTAGTTTACAGTCAAGAAAGATACAGAAAACTAAAATCCCCCAAAAAATTAATCAATTCCCGCCCACCCCGAAGATATAAAACTACTATTTTTCCAATAAAAGCATGAAAAGAAGAAGAAGAAGAAGAAAGACAACAAAGGAAGGTAGTCTTCAGAGGTACAGATAAAGAAAAGATCATGGAAAGAAACATGCCTAGTGAACCATGGCAACAGGAGGTGAATAATTGATGCTTCTCTGATTAGGCAAGGCAAGCATAGCGGTATGATCCAAGAAATCATTGAGTGCAACCACAGATTGCAGTATTGTCCTCAGATCATCCGCAAAAGAAAAACCCATGTTCCCAATTCTCCTCACTGCATAAACATAAAATGTAATGGCACCTTTCCTGAATTTAAATCTAGCCATTTCGCATCCGGTCTGACCCCTTATAAGCTTCCTGTTTACTTCCCCGAGTGGGATTTCTGGCGGCCAAACTCTGTCCACGGCAGCCTTCATATTCTCAGACTCGAATACAAAAACAACCACTTTAGACTTCTTTGTCCCCAGGCCAAGCGTCAGAGTGTGCCATGCATGGTGAGCCAAGATCGTGAAATTTGTCGGCAAGAATGCGGTAGTTGAAGGAAAAGGCTGCTTCCCGTTTGTCTTTTCTTGGTTTTGGTGGTGGTTGAGGTTGAGTGTCGGTGGAAGTGAGAGGAGGCGCAAGAATTCAAGAGGCCTAGCGCGACGGATTGTGAAGGATTTAACAATAAACTGGCCACCAAACCGAAGCCCTTTAACTTCAGAGCTAGGCTTGAATGCAAGGTCTGACGAGGTGGTGGATTTGGAGGTTTGATCATTCGGGTGCTGGTGTTTTGGTTTCTTGTTCTTCTTTTTCTCTTTTTCTTCCATGGATGAGGAGGAGGAGGAGTGGTTGAAGCGGCGTTGATGGTGGATTGGACTGCTTTTGGTCTTTGCGAAATGATAACTAGCAACCAATCTTCAACTTTTGATGATATGTTATACTCTGTAGCTAATCCTATACCTTTTCCTTTATCCCTCTTTTTTATTGAGATGGCATATGGTAGTATCTTCTACTATCTAAAAGGAAAGTCCGCTTTTACAAACTTTATCGTCCAACAATTATTACTAGTTTGGTGACTCTTCTGTATCCTTTATAATTTATTGTTGGTTTCTCTCTCTTTTTTTATTTTGGTTCTTTATTGTTGGTTTCTGGTATACTGAATTTGTGGATTCCAAAAAATAAAATAAAATAAAATCGATGACTAAAGTCAAAAACGCAATTGCGAATCTGTGATGTGAATAATATGTTAGCAAGAGATGTAACTCGTTTGATTGGGATTTACAAGAAGGACGAGCCCCTCGATTGATGTTGTAGTTTGAGGGGCTCACATTTCTGGAATGTGTTGATGGTTAATGATTTGGATGTAATTTATGAAATGTAATGAAGTATTCAGTAATCAGTAAGCCACTATCTTTTACTAATACTACGATATAGAATACCTCTAATATATATATATATATACAATTCCTAAAGAAAGAGAACAGCAAAACTTTATAGAGAGACATGTACCCAATCTAATTGCATGTACAATTTCTAAAATAAAATTACTAGCCAAAAACTACGTGCAATCAAAAGGTACATCAAACAAACTGATATATGAGATTACTAAATTATTAAGAGCTTAATTCTATTTGACATAATTTTAAAATTAATTGTCTACTGAATAAGTTCGATGTGATGAAAATTAAACTAATCAATGGTGAACCCTCTTTGCAAATGCAAATGAACGCTTAGTTTCAATCCAACGCTTAAAATGCACACACAACATCGCACGCTATCACTAACACTACCGTTTAACACCGCATGCTTTTTTGTATGGGAAATAATGGTTGTAAATTTAAATGTTCAATATATGCTATTAGAATTCAATAAGCAAAAAAGACTATAAAATCAATCATACTTAACTATCTCCAATGCACATATGAGGGTATTAAAAACCAACAAAAATGTGGACAAAAGACAATACACCAAACTATTAAACCCAGCAAACTAGTCAGAAAAAAGAACCCAACAAATTAACCCTTCAACCCAAATTTTCCAAAAACTCCACCTACTCATGGTGCCCATTGGGAACCCTGAGCACTATTCCTAACTCCCGCTCCTTCTCTTCTGTTTTCCATGATTAAAATACCAATGAAGTTAGCTATACTTCTCCTTGACTTCTATTCAAAATAATAATCCATCTTAATGAAATTTGATATTTTGGTATTCCTATGTTGGTTAAATACGGCTCTTCAAAAAATTAAAAAGAAAAAAGACTTTTATCAGATGTAATAAAAGAAGAATATCCCCGATCTTGCAATTACAAAAAACACATCCGCACACAATTACTTTTTCCTCTTATGTTGTTGTTCAAATGATTTTTTTTTTGTTTTCAATAATGTAGTTAATACGAAAAAAATCTAAATAGAGGGAATATAACAAATATAAATATGTGCAATGCTATGGTAAGTTGGGTGGAATGTAAATATAAAAAAAATTAATTATTTTACACGAATACTAGAATCAACAGAAGTGGCAATTACAAGTATGGAAGTGCTAAAATTAGCTCCCTAGCTCTTAATATAAATACGTGCGAGGGTTTGGTATCCCTTTTTGCTTTTTATCGTATTTTTTATTTGGTTAGTTACAAAGCACTTTGTTTGGAAGGAAGGAGATGAAGAGAAGACAAGACAAAATTAGAGAAATTAGCACATTTCCCTCATTTGAGAGATTTAAGTGAATAAAAATTGAGAAAAATATAGAGATGAAAATCTAAGAAAACTCTCTCTCAAAAAGCAGAGAGAAATGAGAGAGATTGTGGGTGAGCATTTAAAGCCCTGAAAGTGCTACTCTTCTTTCCTAACTTCAGCATTTTAATTTTCTTTTTTCTTTTCTCACTGAACTCGCAAACCAAAAAATTGTTAGACTGAAGGCACTGGTGGAGCATTTGAATGACACCAGAAGCAGCATGTGCGGTTAAAGATTTCGGGGTCACAAATGATTATTAGCACTCTTAATTTGGTATATGCGCAGTTACTGAGGATTAGGACCACCATTATGGATATCTTATTAAGGTAATTGCCGTCTAGTCGAATGTCGAAAACATTAGGACCACCATATACCATATGGGGTGTCTGCGCGTGTTTTTTGTTTTCTAAGGTACACGGACCACCATACTACTTGCTCTCCAATTTAATCCGTCTTGGCTTTGTAGAAGCTAGAAACTAGTTTTTTTTTCGGTATTTTCTTCAACATTTTCCCTAGTAATTAATGATTAAATACCCTCTTAATGTTCTATATATTTTCAGGACTAATTTTTAATGATTTGGAAAAGGTTAAAACAAAGGAGAATAACTTCCGCGTCTTGCATATACATACCAATGTTTTGAAAATTGGACCGAATTGACCGATCGGACCGAGAATCGGTCAAGTTTTCGATTCAATTCACTACTAGTGTTGACTTATTATAAAAAATCGATCAAAATTGCTAAAAATCGATCGAACTGTTTAACTCGAATTGATCCGTGGACCACAGTTTTTCATTTTCCCATCTTTTTTTTAAATGAACCTAAAGTTTTAAACATAAAACTTATCTATCGAATCTTTTGTTCGAAACCCTAATTTCTAAAAGAGTAATCAAACTCCTTCTATTTCTCACCCTCAAACTCAAAGATCGCCATTTTCTTTTGTAGTTCTATTAGATTTTGTTTAATTTCAAGAGTTTCAATGCATTTTGTTTAATTATAGAATATGGTTGTGATTTGCGTAGGATTTAAGATTTTTTTCCTAGTAGGTACGATTGAAATGAATTTATTTGTTTAAATTTATAATTTTAAAAATTTATTTATGTTTTAAAATATTTAATTTTTTAGCAGATGATGTCTTAAATTGGTCCATGAGATATCTTATTCTATGTACAAATGTGTGTCCATATATATATATGTGTGTGTGTGTGTGTTTGTATAACGAAACATTGATGCACACACAAGTGGAAGAAGAACTACTTTAGTGCTTCATTGAGTACTGATACTCTACGCCATATATGAATAAGATTTGAAAGGGATGTATGGTGGCATAACGCCATTGCCAACCCACAGATCTTGAGACTTCAAACAAAGTTGTTTAATTCGTAAGGCACCAGATGCATAAATGATTTCGCGAGAAAAGATATTCCATCAATTGGGAAGACCAACCAAAAAGTAGTAACATCTTGATCGTAGACAGTAGAGGGGCCACAGGACACGTTATTACTTATTATAAACTCTGGCATGTCTTTTATGGGCAATGGATTTCGCCTCTCTTTCGTAACCTTCGATTTATTAAAGCCAATGTTTGTGGTGGGCCGTATTAATGACACCAAGCAAACTTATGTTGTTGTCACAGGAATGATAAGTGACAACTTCCCATGGGCCAAAAGTCTTTTAATTCTGAATCGTTGTGTACGATAATCCAAGAAACTTGATCAAGAAGGTGGCCTAGATGTGCTTCAAATTGCTCTGTTTAAGCATCTCCAGATTGTCCTAGAGCGACAGCCCAACGGACTGCATGAGATTCTTCTTCCGACGCACCGCTTACCAATAGCCGATGCAATAAAAGTAGTTACCCTCAAATCAATTCCTGGGGAAAAAAGGTATTATCATGTAATTCTGGAACCAGTCCTTCGGCTTGGTGGTCACTGCCAAGTATTTAAATTTTGATGGTGTTGGGAGGTCAAAAATCCAATCTTTGTCTCTCACCAAATTGTCACTATAAATGACTGCCTTCAATGGCTTCCTTTGATGGAATTTCTATTCCCATCGGCTTCCTCTCTCTCTAAATTATGATAGATTAGGTTATAAGAATGTTACCGTTGCAATAAAAAAAATGTGAATGCTTACGTTCATATGATAAATTAAGTATAAAAAATGAGAAAGCTTACTCATTAGAAAAGTACAAGTATATATAATGTTTAATTGTGAGACCATTTTCAATTAGGTGGTTGTTCGTATTATGATGAGAAGGAGAAAATCAAGAAACTACCCTAAGATGGAGGGATTGCGTTATAATGGACTGCAGACTTGGTAATTGGCTAATTGCAGCTCTTTTATATTCAGATCGAAGATTGATACGTGTCTGACAGCCAGTTTCAGCTTCGACCCACCCCAATTTAAAGCAGAAAACAATAGTTAGTGTTAGTCAAGACGGAGATTTGCTTAATTTTTTATTAACTAATTTATTCAACTCTCATAGTTGTAACTGATATCACCTTGAGTTCAACCTTAGTCAGAACTCCTTTCGAAACTGGCTAATCGTCAAATTGTAACAAGAACAAGAAAATGCAGGAGTTAGCCATCCATAGTAACTTTCAGCACTTTTTATTGGCTAGCAATGAATACAAGCAATTGTCTTTAATTACCAAAAGTTTCCTACCTGCTAGCTAGGTCAGAGTAAAAATTGAATTCAAAACTTTTCTCCTCTCTAGACTAGAAAATAGAAGCAAATGAATCATTTACCTATCTATCTGCAGCAATGCGTTTAAGATATGCTATGAACTTTCAAATTAGCTGCAAATTATATATAGTAGGTTTTTGGTCGTGCGTGTGTGGTGTTTTTGTCCTTCGGGTTGGTCGTTAAGGAGAGGAAGTTGGAATGTCAAAGATATGGCCTCCCGGCTCCAAGGGAAGGAATGAGAGCCGAGCACAAGATACAAGATTTTGAGTAGTTGTCCAATTCCTGTTTCCAAACTCTTCCTTCATATATGGGGCTTGTAAAATTAATGCAGTTTAGTTAGCGGGTTTATATAGCTTTGATGCTTCCCTTCCTGCTGCAGAAGTAATAGGCCCTCGTTCTTCCTGCTTAACTGCAACATTGGTTCAATCCAAAATACTATAAGATCTTGTGTTTTTCCTTTTAGAGAACGTAACGTATAATGATGTTTTATACTTATCTTCATCTACCTGTTGATTCGTAGTGTAAATTTGACTTTGGCAGTTGGATTTAATTTAGAATTCAATCCAAATCCTGTATGTATTTAACTTTTTTTTTTCTTTTTTTTTTAACCCTCTCACCCCTCCTCACTTCCTTCTTATCCTTAATTATCAAGATCAGAAACCTAATCGGAAAAACCATAACAATCCTCCCCTATGTATATAGTATTTAACTTGGCAATACTAATTACCAGTTACGTCTCCGTTTCCAAGAATGTTTTTCTTTAACTTGCTTTAGTTCTTTACGACAACAGAAATTGAATTGGAATTGTATTCTAAAATTTTCACAGTTGCAAACTACAAATACGAGTAGTTAGAAGGGTAAATAAGCAGGAGTAGGACATTGCAATTGGTCAGTTGGAGAAAGCAGCAACGCCGCCGCGTTGAGCGTCCTCCGCCCTTGCGGTAGTGCCAACTGCCAAGGAGATTCTCATATTCAGGGTACGTACGTATGAGTTATCTTTTACATTAGGATTAGGACGAGAAAAAGCCTGAAAAAGATTATGAAGGGTGTTTTGTTCTTTAAGTCGAAACCTAAGGCTACCCCTGCTGACCTAGTTCGACAGACTCGTGATCTCCTCAGCCATGTCCATTCTGCGCCAAACACTTTCCAAAGCCAAAGCCAAAGCAAACGCCAAGTAAATATGATAAATACCATCGGCAAGCTATTGGAAGATTTGAAGTTAATTCTTTATGGAGATAGTGATACTCAACCCGTAGCATCAGCTTGTGCGCAATTGACCGAGGAGTTCTTCAGGGAAGATACCTTATGCCTTCTAATTATTTGTCTTCCAAAGTTGAAACTCGAGACCCGCAAGGATGCTACGCTACTGGTTTCAAATTTGCTTAGGCAAAAGGTCCGTTCGAGGTTTATTGCTTGTGATTATTTGGAACAAAATCTCGAGTTAATCGATGTTTTGGTCGGTGGTTATGAGAATAATGGCATGGAGATCACGGCTTTACACTATGGTTCTATGCTAAGGGATTGCATACGCCATCAAGATCTTGCAAGGCATGTCTTGGAATCGAAGCTAATGATGAAGAAATTTTTCGATTACGTGCAAGTTGCACGTTATGAAGTTGCTGCTGACGCTACCGAAACTTTTAAGCAATTGTTAACGAGGCATAAATCAACTGTGGCCGAGTTCCTGTCCAAAAATTATGATTGGTTTTTTGTGGAATATAACTCTAAGTTGCTTCAATCTCCGAATTACCTTACCAGAAGGGAAGCCGTGAAGTTGCTGGGAGAGATGCTGATGCATCGCTCAAATTCAGATGTCATGTTGCAATATGTTAGTTCGAGGGACAATTTGAGGATTTTTATGAATCTTCTCAGGGACTCCAGCAAGATCATTCAAGTTGATGCGCTTCGAGTTTTCAAGTTGTTTGCTGCTAATGAAAATAAGACCCCAGAGATTGTTGGGATTCTCGTGGCAAACAGAAATAAGCTTCTACAGCTCCTCTTTGCAGAATTGAAGATTGACAATAATGGGGATCCACAATTGCAGGCTGACAAAGCCCAAGTCGTTAAAGATATTTTTGCACTGGACGTCAAGGTTAAGGCGTGAATAGTATTGGTGTTGTTTGTTGTTATTTTCTTCCCCATTGAAATTTTGCAGGTTTAGCTTTCACATCCCCCCCACCTCCCCCCCCCCCCCCCCCAATCCTCTCTTTTTTTGAGGTACTTTGCAATGGTAGAGGTTCAGTGAGTAATTATAGATCCCAAGTTTTCTTCTTCCTTTTTTGCTTTTTTTGGTTGTTTTGGGTATATATTCTTTGAGAGCTTGATTCTCTGCTAATATATATGAGGTAGGATGAACTTTAGACTCCATTAATTGTTCCATGTATTACATCTACATGCATGCATGCACTCATGCATACAGATAATCAAAGCATTGGATGCCAATTTCAAAATGAAGAATTTGCTTCAAGAAAAAGAGAGAATCCTAAGCACCTTTTCTTCTGTCGGGGCCACCTTTAGTTCTTAACGCCCACTTAGTTATTCGTTACACAAAATTGAAGACCAAAATCTATAAGTTAACAACGTTTGAAAAGCAAACAAAAGAAAAAAACCGCTCCCGGATTCTGACACATATAAAATACAAGTTAAGTTATGATATGGTACAATTTTCGGCATGCACGTAGCCGGCACACAACTCTATATCGCAGAGAATCGTCCAATACAATACTTAACAGAACGGACATAAATATTGAGGTTAATTAAGTGATTGACTAAGAGATGATCAGATGAATAAATAATGGAGAACCCAATAAATTAGATGCCATTTTGGTTTAAATCCATGCAGCAGCTCCTTCCTGTTGCAAATTACTACTGATATCCTAGCTGGTGTATTGGCATGTGCCATAACCTGAAAATTCAAAAACCAGAGACGAAGCATTCTAAGTACCATCCACGAATGGTAAACTGCTGATCAGAGGGAAGTATTGAGATGGAAAATTGTGTAGCAGCAATAAAAATAGAGGGACTTACTAGGGTTGGTAGAGGTGAGGAAACCGGTTTGAGAGAAATCACAGTTATAGTCAGCTTTGCCCTTGGATTGGTACCATGAGTTCATCACAAAACCTGCATGAGACCTCACATTGTTGGGATTGAAGCAGGCGCCCTCGGCTTGAATCGGGCTGCAATCTAAGCCCTGGCTGCAAACGTAATCTATGTTGCTTTGCAGTGCGGCGTCTGTGGCCCCTGCCTTTGGCACGCACCATTTCTTGCCCTGCAATGCCGGTGCCGCTGGCACCGGAACTGGCTGTGACGACTGCAAAATTAAATTCATCATCACACCGCTGAGCTTAATTTTATGGTCACCGTAATACTCCTACTTCTTCTTTTCAACTAAGCAAATAACTACAGCAGAATGAAAAAAAGATGATGCACTACTATACTAGTATTTTCTTTGAATGGGGAGACTGTAGAGTACTCGGGTGATTTCTGATTGCTGTTTCTGAAGGTCAAAAGAAAATGGGACAAGATTTAGCCGACTGGTCCCTCCAAGACGGCAAGACCCAGGGCCAAAAAAAATAAATAAATAAAAAAAATGCAAAAGTGTAAAGGTGGAAAGGGTTAAAGGCAACAGCACAAGATTCCTGTCTGACTCATTTTAGAGAGGGCATCGAGGATTAGAACCATTCCGACTCTAACATTCCACAAAGTAGAAGAATCAAATTTCTTCTGCTAATTCAAACATTTTTTTTACCGTTAGCAAATTTTCCAGCCTAAGTTGTCTTCTGCTTTGCATTAGTACCACTACAACATGCAAATTTTAATTAATTGGATGATGCAGTTATTTATTTATTTATTTAGTCATTTATGGATTTGAAATTTCACCCAATGAATCTTCGTCAGAAGAATCATTTATCGTCCCAAGGTTCAACGCGGAAATCGGAGCAGTCCAACACGGAACAGATGTAGCCTTCGCCAGAGCCCCACACTCCTCTATTTTTCACATTTCGCTATCCCGTAATTTTGTCAAACATATGAGGTTGAAATAGGATAAAAGTTCAAATGCGGTGTCCCTACTCCTCCTAAAGGCTAAAGCCTAAAAGCAAAACAGACAAACGATGCTTCGTGTTCCATGTTCAAATGTCGGCCTAATTTTTGAAGATTCCAATAACAAAACAGACAAATGCTGTGTTTAAAGTAAAGGGAGGAACTTTACCATAATTCATTATCAATAGGCAATCTTCAGTGAAAGGACTCGTATTTGAAGGATTGATTACAGCAGAATTAATGCATGCTCATGCAACCATTGTTGTCTTAGCTCTTAACTGGGAGAATATAAATTAACACGTATAAATTAAATGCAGATATTGGGGTGATTTTCAATTCATCTTCTAATTGCATTATGGTAAGGCGTGGACGGAGTACTAGTAAAAAGGGCATCTATGAAAAGACTTCAAATTCAAGAGACGGCATAAGTACTTCATAATTAAGGCAATAATAGTTATAAGAGTCCGAATTTCATACCTGTCCCCCCCGCATAATTCCAACGTCATAAACAGGAGTAAAATCAGGCCTGAACAATCCCCAGCTTCTCTCAGCCAATGAACCCGGTTTCTGATTCTCATTGAACAAGGCAAAGATGTACGTCTCAATCTTCCTGTGCGGCATCAATGGAGTCCCAGTCCCAGAGTTGTACTTCTTCACCAATCCTCCGTTATACGCAGCAGCATTAGCAGGAGTGCATTGTGGCTCAAATGTTTCCCCTTGGGATGGCCAACCCGTCTCGGCTGCCACAATGTCCACATCCGCATATCCCAGTCTCTTCATAGACATAAAAACCGCATCCAACAGCAAATCAAACTGGTTCGCGTAACTCCTCTTGGAAAACCTGTCGTAATATCCTCTGTTTGGTCTGAAGAGATCGAAGTCAATCTCCTTGGGGTCGAAACCGAAATACGGGTACGGATTGACCATAAAAGGAGACTTGGTTTCGCGTAAAAATTGCAACATGGGTGCCAAAACACCTACATCCCAACCAGGCCTGAATTTAGCCAGGCTGGGCGGCTTAGCAGATTCGAGAATGCCTAGAGAATGTGGTGACGTCACCTTTATATCTGTGATGCCATTCTTGACGAGAGCCTGGTGAAGGGTCCTCATGGCAGCAACGAGGTTGTCGATTAGATTCTGGGGTCCCCAGTGGAGGACCTCATTTCCTACGGCAATGTAGTTGATTTTGGTTTGCGGGTAGAATGGCTTGATGTGCTCATTCACCCATCTGCGAGCGTATCTGATGTTGGTGAGGTTGGGGATCTCTCCGTTGGGGACCGTGACGGTGAGCAAGATTCCGGTGTTGGCGAAGGCCCGGATGATATCGGGGTTGACATCGAATATCTTCACGCGGTCTATGAAGGTTTTGTCTTTGATGAATTGAACAACTTGAGCCGGTGGCGGAAGGTTGTCTGCAACGGTACCATAGTTAACACCTATCGATTGCACTGCTGAGAAATGTTGGATAAAAAGAGCAAATACAAGAAAGATAGCCATGGCCGAAGATGGTGTCCTCTTGGACATCTCCATATTTTTGTTATTATACATGTAAATAGGGAACAGAGATAGATATACAGGAAGGAGAGATGGGTTCCAGGTCTAACTTCTACCTCCCTAGTTCCTATATGTTACTTTAATCAGGAGGGATAGTGCATATTGGATTTGGCTCCGGCGTTTTATACCAGCACTTTTGATCTGTTTCAGACAAGACCAGTTGTTTTGTCTGTTGGAACTTGGAACGTTCGTGAGGCTGACCTTTAAGCTTGGGTGACGAAGTGAGAACACGGGAATCAAAAAGCCATCGGTTTGAAAGGAAAAGTAAGTGATTCGGAAATATGTGACGAGGCATAATAGCTCATCAATCATCAAATATTCTACGCGTTTTCCGCAATACTCAATAGGTTAGGATATTATTATTGTTCTCTTGACTTATCTAAAAGTTAAAAAAGAAAATGCCGTCCAGGTGGACAGCAAGAAGGCGACGCGAAGGAAACGATGGGAATCTTATAATGCTGCGTAGGAAGAGTGAATTGCTCGATTTTGGATAGAAATAAAAAATCTTGATCAAACTTGGCAATATTGAATTGGTTGGAGAAACCATATCGTAATCTAAAATTCTAAATGAGCATTATGGTATAGAAGTCATGGGCTGTTAAATGACATACGATACATCTAGACTTTCCTCGTGTTTGGTCGTGAGACTTTTCAGAGGCATACTTGTCCACTTCGGCCTCCATTTTTGAGTGTTGGACTAGCAGCCTTTGGCCCACCCTATGTGCTGTCCGACGCCGAAAGGCTTCACAGAGCATTGCGTGCCTGGTGTGACAATTTCAGGCGCACATATATGTCCAACAGGCTAGAAAATTGTTTTTTAAAAAAAAACGTTCCACATCTTAATTCGTCAAAATTAACTCTCCATTTAAGGCAAAAACTACATCTTACCTGAAGTCCTCTATTGCATCTGGATTTAGTAAATTCCTTCCTATTTTTTCAGAAACAAAAAACATTTGTTTCTTGTTTCTCGATAGGCATTGATCCATAAAGCATCCAACTGTGTAAGAGATAAGAGATGTACAAGGTCTTAATATATCTGCAGAATTGGTTGCCCATTAACTGGTCATTATCCATATAGTTGGTGGTGAAATGTCAATTTTTCCTTTCAATTTCCCTTCTCTGTAACATATGATGCACATAGTCGAAGGTCAAATGTCAGTCCTGGTTTATCCTCTTTGTAAAAACCTAGTTGGGCTCGCCTTAGACATTAGTGTAGCTATTTTTTGTAAATTGTAAAACGCTTTTAATCAAATGCTCGAAACTTGCCCTTGGATGCCTGGTAACCATACATATTAGGAAATGCCCCATAAAGGGTTCCCCCAAGTGAGGGAATTGCCAAGAATTGCCATATCCGAAGTCATTTCCCATCACTACAATCTGTAACACATATTCCAGTCCCTTAATGTAGTAAAATAAAATAAAATAAAATGAAAGGAACTGATTGATTGCAATTTGCAGCAACAGAAAGCAAGTAGCATGGATACGGTCAAAGAAATCATTTGACCACCGGAGAAAGCTTAACATGACCAATACAAGCAGCTCAAATTAACAATTGAAGTGGAAACCCGCAGAAGAGAAGAGAGCAAAATTTGCCTTCCAAGGAGGCAAGAAGACCCTAAAAAGACAACAAACAAAACAGAAAACTTGCACCACCAGCGAGCATTTCAGCGGCAGGATGCAAATGCAGTTGATGATGGAGAGAACCTGCACCACATCCAGAACCTGACGCTCTTGCTTTCTTCTGGAGCACAAAGAATGAGATAAAATGTATAGGGCGCCATTATTAGATGGGAGTAGGATAAAATGTTCCCATTCTAATACTCTGTGTAAATTCATCTAAATACCACTATATCATATCCTCTGCTCTTATTGCAGAATGCTTCTTCTAACTCTACCCAGAGAATCTCCTCAAAATTGGTTCTCAAGACGAGGAAAGCCATAGCACCTCTTTCACATACCAAGTCAGGTCTGCAAACAGGCAAGAACTTACACTTCCTAGCTCCCTCCAGAATTTATTTGTCAAAGAGTCATATACGAGGAGCGCCTCCACCTATTGTCAGGCTTTGGCTTCCAACTATTGCTCTTCACAGGCTTCAACAGTCGCTCAATTTCAAGCTCAGACTGCAGTCTCCTCAAATGTCCACCACACTGTTTATGCTCCAAAGAAGACCATCCATAAGCATTGGGTTCCTCAGGACTAAAATTTCTTTCATAGGGAGACTGCCACTTAGCTTGCAAATAAGGAAGAGATCTCCAAGGGGGGAAAGGCATTGAATTCTGCTTCAGAGAAGATCTAGCAGCTTCAACCATAACCTGAAGGAACTGTTTCAGCTTTGTCAAAGAGCCCACAAAAACTACAGGAAGTGAATTCAACATTCTATCATAGGACTCCACAGCTCTAGCAATCTCAAAGTGACTACGGAAATCAATATCAATTATCAGACGTTCAGAGCTTGAGCTTCCACCATTCGTGTAGTTAACCACGTCGATGTACTCATGATCCCCTGAATACCAGAATGGAAAAAAAACACATGTTATCGAACCAGCATTATTACCAAATAAATTCTTCATGAAAAGGTTCGTAGGCATTGGCAGCAAACCACAGGAGAGTTTCATTCACTGTCAATTAGAAGGCAGTAAGAGAAATGGACAATGCAACCAGCTTAGCAAGAATCAGTGCAGAGGGCAAGATGTATGTTGTATGTTACAGATGCCTTAGAAAACCCTCCGACACATTTTGAAATTTCAAATCTTGGATGTCAACTATATAAATGCATGTTGGAAATTAGAACAAGATTATACCTCCAGGAACCTTGGAACTGCCAGGCCACTTGGCTGCACAAACACCAGCATCATAACCAGAAAGCCTCAGAAGCTTCACCAAGGAAAATCTGATGCAGCTGGCATTACATAAACCAGACTTGACGTGCAGAAGGTCCTTCTCGCTTGTAGATAACAGAAGTGAATTAACCACCGAAAGCGTGTCTATCTCAAATTGATCCATTGCCAGCTTGTGATACTATGTGATATGAAAAACAAAAAAGGAAGATGTAAGCAATGACTCATGACGACCAGTCTTCTATTGTATGATTACTACAGATTTATTCAGATTAGGAGCTATTTTTTCATTTTTCAAAAAAAAGAGTGGGGTGGGGGAATAAGAAGAGAGGAAATAAGTTAGCTTGAGACACAAAAGGAAATGTGTAATTCCTACGACTTCATGCGAATTTAAGGAGAAAGAGGAAAGCAGGAGTTTCTAAGTCTTCTATCAACTGTAATTTTACAAGTATGTAGTAATTTGGAGTTGTTAATTTGCACTTGAAAGTGGTAAACATAACTCCAAAACAGGCCTAAAGGGCAAGTAGGCATTCACTTCATGACGCTGAAATGTTTAGTGAGGTAGACAAGTTACTGCATAGATGATTCAACTAGCCACAAGGTTTCGCTATAACGCCATGCCAAAACATTGTTGGAGATATACTCAAAAGGATCTCGTAATGTACAAAACATCTGTGAAATAAGAAGTCCACGTATCTACAGAGAAAGCAAAAGACAGACTCCTGACTAGTTAAAGAATATGCCCAAGTCTTGGAACCAGCCAATCCCTTCCTTACCCAGGTCATCTCTGGAAAGAATATAACGGTCATCTCTGGAAAGAATATAACAAGAATTACTACTGTATCACAACCTAGGCAAGACAAAATCTTAAAGAAGCAACATTTCCAGAAAATTGCCATTTACTGCCAGAAAATTGCGTCGTTTTCCGTGATCACATTTCCCTATTACCTTTTTCCCTCACATACATCAAATCGCTACAGTAATTTTTCCATGAAAAATGACGAAAAATGCAATCCAAATGGGAAGACTTTCAGGGTACAATTCATTCAATGGAAAATTAAGGGAAAAATCATTAAAAAAAAAAAAAAAGGAAAGCTCCTTCTATTTGTTTTGTTTTGTGAAATTCTGGAAAATCAAAAAAGAAATCCTATAACCAAATTTCGAAGCTTATAATCTAGGCAACAAGGCATGAATGAATCCTTCAAATGAGCAGGAAAACAAGAGCACAATTCTTTCAAGATTATTCTTCCTCAATCAATCACCAAATGAAAACTCATAAAAACAAAGAACTTGCAAAAAAAAAAAACATTCCAGAAAATAAACAGTTAACTTTTAAAACAAAAGGAAAAAAAACGATCAAAACTAGTCCTTAGATGATAAGACTTACAGAAATTTTGTCCGCGAGGTCAGCGATATCGCACAATCCAGACTCGCTATCGCTGCTACACCTGGAGTCAGCTCCCCCGCTACTCCCATACTCCAAGAATTCACTCACCATCATCGCCAGGTCATGTTCGCCATCCGACGGACTAAACCCTCCGTCCATCTGTCCCATACTTGCGCCACCTCCGCCTCCTGCAATCCCCGGTCTCACCCGCCACAAAAAATCTCCTGATGCCGTACAAACTTTACAGTCCATCATCGTCCGCACCGTCATAACAATTTCACCATTTTTCTTTCAACCGCCAAAAAATCAGGAAACGAAAAATAATGCGAATTGAACTTAACAAAATTCTGTAAATTCAATTCAAGTTTCCTGAATTGATCCGAACCTTATTCGGACTATCAAAATTCTATGACTAATAGGAGAAGGCAGTGAAACTGAGAAAGGAATTCGTGCATTAAAAGGCAAACCAAAAAAAGAAAAAGAAAAAACAAAGTATAGAGGATTTTCTTTTGTTAATTTTTTTTTTTGAAGGATTATAGAGGATTCAATCGAATTGAATTTTCGATTGGAGAGTTATATATAGGTTTGAAGGTGGGGATATATTTGGAACTTTAAGAATATGATCCAGATGGGTGAGGTGAAGAAAAGAATATTCGAGGAGAATGGAGTGCAAGCCTGCAACCCCAGGAGGATGAAGAAGAAGAAGCGCGGCGAGGGACAGCTACTTCATATAAAATTAAAAGAGGAGGGAACGTGAAATGACATTTCTGGGCTTTGCCTCGGAGGCTTTTCGTGATACCCAAGCAAAATCCTGCGACTTCAACGGATAAGGTGAATGAATATGGAGACGCATGTGGACGGAACTACGGGGTTTATTCCCTTTTTTTTTTTTTTTTTTTTTGAAAATATTACGGGGTTTTATTCAATTTACAGCTTCTTTGCCATCTGCTTATAATCCGCTGTCAATCTTTCGCTGTTTTGCCTGCATTAAATCACGGTAGACGTTAAATATTACTCACAGCTAGCTTTGCTCGGGTAGAAAATTTGGCTCGTTGACAGATGACAAACTATTTATTTTTTTGTGTTTGTTACGTTGTTCCAAAAGAGTCAAAAAGATATTTTCTCCTAACCTTGTTAAATATCAAGAAAAAAAAAAAGCAAATAGAAGGATGCATTATTAGCTTCATTTATGTATTTATGATTTATGTATGCATATTAGAATAGTAAACTCATTCGTTTTAATAGAAAAATTTTGCCACCTATTTAGTAAAATCAAAGGACATCCCAAGTTTACCTAAAAAGCAAATTATTTGTGATGCAATGACTATTTTGATCGAATTTTGTGTTCCAAAATTTATCTATAAAGTGTGAAGAAAAAGGGACAATGTCTAGAAAGCATAAGTTAAGTGAATAGGAAAATTAATTTTAAAAAATCGAGAGAAAAATGGATAACATTCAGAAAGTATCAGATATTAGAAAAAAAAATTTTGTCGTCAATTTTTTGAATAGAAAACTTTTTTTTGTCATGTATACATGATACTACAATTTATCTTCTTTCTTTTTTTTTTTTTTACCCTCATACGATACTTCTCCCTAAAGAATCCTTCAAATAGATTTTATGTTTATTTCCACTAGCTCAACACTTACAATAGAATGGCTTGGCTAGTTCGTTGTTTCAATTGCAAATAATCAAAGAAATGTGACTCACGAGGGATATGGGTGCCGTGATCTATTGGTATTTTCACTTAGATATATGCATGTCTACTTCACCCACCCCCACAGGAAAAGCAATTTCATTGTCAAGCTCATTTTACACCTTCTTTTTCTTTTTCTTTTTTAAGCTTACTCCTGAGATTGGATTTATCTTGTCCGCATGCTAGAAAATGATTCTATTCATTCGAGCGGGAGTAACATGTTGTTTTGTTTTCTTCGTTATTTTCGTCGGAGCGTCATGAACCAACATTTGTGATTTGTGGTGGGCGTGCTAAGGCGATGGCAAGACAGCAACGTAGAAGAAATCAATTTGTCAAGAAGAGAGAGAGCCAGGGTGAGGAAAGGGGTAGGAAGGGCATTAAAATGCATGGACAAATGGGACAAAATCCGGCGACCGGCCGCCCGGTGATGGGTTTCGAGGAAATTCTTACAGTGACAGAAGGTTTAAAGTTCAGGGTTGACTGGAGCGGGATGACGTGATTCGCACGGCAATTCCCTGGCGACGAAGCGCGGTGATGAACGTTAAATAGTTGACTTCGAACTCGGCTTCTCCGATCGTCTTCCAACTTCCACCGCCATACACCCATGCAAGTTGCCAACCAATATCACATGAGATTTTCATTTTTTTTAACAACCCTTAATTGATAATCCCATATGGGAAGGACTGGTTAGGGACTTAGGGTTGGTGATTAATTATTTGAATCACCAAGTGAGAAAACAAGCATGTTGCCTTAATTAGTGCAAATTTTCTCTATTAAATCCAGATTCAGTAGCAATTGTTCGTCAAAAAGGTGCGAAATAAGAGAGTTAAATCTATATCTCTCCATCTTAAATCAAGTACTTATGTACGTTTTAATGCTTTTTTTTTTTTTTTGAGGAAAATTGTAATTTTAATGCTAATAATGAAAATACAGCATATGCCAATTGTGTGCATTCACAATGAATCGCGTGAATTTACCTTCTCTCAGTCTCGGTTGCAAGCGAGTCCAAAAGCCTTGCATCACGTTCCCCTTATTTTCCCCATTAGAAAGGGTTGAGTTTTAATTGGGGTTCGCAAGTTATGCATGCTGCTTGACTATTAGCCAGTTGTTCAATATTTTACGTCGCATTACTTGATCAAATCAAGAACAGATCTTATACGTGAATTAAAACATGCAAGATTTCAAGTTGAAGTGGATAACTATTTGGTGCGCAAGCCATTCCCAGTGCCCAGGCCCCCCTTTATTTTTGGGAATACACTTTCACTTCTTTTTCTTTCTCTTATAATTATCATTATCATTGTTATTATTAAGTAAATTTTATATACACTGATAGTGTATATACTATCACCGTTGAATCCATGATATACGTGCAAAAGTTGGATTTTAAATTTAAATTTTGTACATTTGTCATTCATCCAACGCTTACAGTATAAACACTATCAGTGTTATAAAAAAGATTAATCCTATTATTATTATTGTTGTTGTTATTATTATTACTATTATTGGTTTTTTGGGTAAAAGGATTATTACTTGCTCCATAAGGAGGCGATCGATAAGTATACATCCAACCATCCAACAGCATATTTGATGGTCTGCATGATTACCCTAATTTTCGACCACTTTTTAATATGAAAAGCATACATATTCACATTTAATATCTCATATATCTAGGTACTTTTTGGAACAAATTTTACTTTTCCAAAAAATCAACATCATAGGTCTCTCCCTTAATTAACAAGGGTTAGCCAAAGACAGCAGCACTTAAAGCTCCGGATGTAGCTCAATCATTGAATAGTGAAAAAGAGATAAACCACATTTAAGCAACGGATCGGAGTGGCTTTAATACTCTGATGAGAAAATGCCTCGGTATATTAGAATATCTACAAGAACGATTCAAAGCAAATTTGGCTAGCTTTTAAAAAGATGTATCGCTACAAGATGGAAAGAGAATTGAATCTTAAAAAGGCGTTAGACTAGACCAGATGAAAAAAGCGTTAGACTAGACCAGATGATACTTTGAATTCTGTGTCTTTTCAGGGTCATTAAAAAATTGTACATGGTGGTTTGCTTTGTTGACGAATTCTAAACGCAATTACCTTGAGAGGGTACGTTTGGTTCCCCATAGAATTGGAGCGTAGAATTGGAATTGGAGCCCCAATTTCAATTCTTGTGTTTGGGTACTATCTTTCCTGTAGAATTAGAATCGAATTGCAATTCCAAATCGATCCAATTCCATGGTTCCAATTCTTTGGCTGGACCAAAGAATTCCAATTCCAATTCCACGGACAAACTTCCATTCGGGTCAACACGCGGACTTTAAATGGGTAAAGCTTCCAAAACGGGTCAACTATAAAGCTGGATTAAAAAAAAAATACAAAGCTGGCTTCTTTCTCTCTTCTCGTGTGCAATCGCTCTAGCGTTTTCTGCCACCACCACCGCCGGTGCCGCCTCCTCTTCCCAACACTTCACCCGTAACCCCTCCAGGCCTTTCCTCCCTCTTCTCTCCTCCCCAACATCGTGTGGGTGAAATCGCTATATCTATTCTGCTATATCGTGGTAAGCTTTCGTTCCGCTGTATCCTCTCTCTTTCTATGTGATTCGCTTCTTCTCTAGATTTGCAAAACTAGGGTTATTTTGCTATAGATACAGCCCATATGATTGCTGATGACCATGTCGTAGATGTCAAAATCATACATAAAAAGTAACAGAGAAGGAAAAGAAATTGTAAGAATCATCACGTTTCTTCATAAAAGGAAATACGAAAAAAAAGAAAGAGAAGACAAATTGCCATTATATCTTTCTTCACTTTCTGAAAAAACGATGTTTATGATCTATAGATGTGGATTTTCAATGTGGCTAAAAGGACTCCAGGCATAGTAGAAACTAGAAAGGGTACAGAAATAAAGTAGACAAGATGTTAAAACTTAGAAACTAAAAAAGAATTTACGACTTAAGCTAGTATAGAAAACTTCAATTTTTAGCATTGATTAATGCTAGAATTTATCATGGGACCAGATATTTGAGAATACATTTTTCTATTTCTTTTAGTGAGAATACATTTGTTAGACTTTTAGTGAGAATGCATTCTTATAAAGTACCACAAATTTGTGTTGCAATATTTTCTATTTATATTGTCATTGTTGGTTGTGGTTTTTGCCTGAATGTAAAGAGCAATATACTTGGATTTCCGGCTGGACTTTGCCCAATCGTTGGAGTTGGTGGACATATAAGTGGTGGTGGCTACGGTTCACTGTTGCAAAGATATTGCCTGATGGTGGATAATGTTCTTGATGCTCAGATTATCGATGTTAACAGCCAGGTTTTGGATAAAAAAGAAATGGGAGAAGATCTGTTTGGGGCTATTAGAGATGGTGGTAGTGCTAGTTTTTGTGTTGTTTTTGCATATAGAATCAGGTTAGTCAGAGTGCCTGAAATTCACACTGTTAATGTGCAGAAGACTGAGGCAGAGAATGCAACAGATGTTCTTTACAAATGGCAAAATGTTGCTGACAAAATTGACAACGATCTGTTCATTAGAGTTCTTGTGCAGCCAAATACTGGAAAAGTAAAGAGTCCAAAATCATTAGATTGACATTTTTGGGACATTTTCTTGGAGATGCAAACAGGTTGATTTCTGTTATGAACACTGGATTTCCTTAACTGGGATTGAAGAGAAGTGATTGTTTGGAAACAAGTTGGATTGACACGATGCTCTGGTGGTATAGCTACAAGATTGGGACAGCAAAGGAAGTATTATTAGGAAGGGCTTTTGATCAATTGATCTTCTTGAAGAGAAAATCAGATTATGTACAGAACCCATTCCTAAAGATGATTAGTATCGCTATTCAAGAAAATGGTTCAACTTGGAAAAACAAGACTTGTTTTCAATCCTTATGGTGGAAGAATGAGTGAAATTCCTGAGAATGAAACACCATTTCCTCATAGGGCGGGGATCATCTTCAACCTGCCAGATTGGTGAAAGTGAAGGCTACCGTGGATCCTCAAGATTTCTTCAGGAATGAACAGAGCATCCCCACTTTGAACCTTCAAACCTCTAAAGGGAGGAAGGGACGAAAGTAAAGAGCAACAAATGATAATTGCTCATATAGTAACGATTATCAAGTAGCAGAGGTGCCTTGTCCTATTAATGGCTTTAGCATAAAATGTAATGTTAATGAATGGATATAGTGAGCATTACTTTTGTAGCATTGTAGCACCGAATGGTTGCTTGTGCATTAAAGAGGCAAAAGTGATGTACAAGGTTTTAACTGTAAGAAAAATATCAAGGTTTTAACTTGATGAATATTAACTACTTTTTAAGTTAGAATATATAATTAGTTTTTTATTTAATATAATTTAATTAAGAATAAAGGAAACAAGAATAATATATATATTGCAAAAAAGGAACTAATTGGTTTTCTTTTTCTTTAAAGCTTTAGTAACAATTAGTTAAATGCAAGAAAAAATAAATTATTAAAGGCACTAATTGGTTTTTTCCTTGAAGCTTTAGTGACAGTTAGTTAAATATCAAAAAAATTATTACATAGGAAAAAGAAAAAAAGAAAATTTTTATGTAAGCAAATGTTAGATGGAAGCAATTCTAATTTTTAATGAATTCTTCTTTCATCCAAACAAAGAATTTGAAATTCTAAATGAATTCTGTATCAATTCTATGCATTTTCCAAACAAAAGAATTCCAATATTTTGGAATTCCAATTCCTAGAATTTTAATTCTATAGAGTTTCAATTCCAATTCTATACAACCAAACGCACCTTGAAAGAATTCTGCTAATTTAGTAAATTGTCCATGTTCAGAATTGAGTTTCGTTTGCTGTATTTCAAGTATTACTAAATGTGTATTTTTTTTTATATGAGAATCAATCGACGCGTATGATATATTATGCAAGTGATATTTTCACGTTCAATTTTTATTTTTTTTTTTTCGACACAGGGGTGTCCGACTGTCCGGGTCAATCCTTACGGGGCTCGACTAATCCCCTGCGGTCCGGACCCGGCGCCCCAACCCGGCCCGAACACGTTAAGTGTGCGGAGGAATCCAGCGGAGCGGAGACTCGAACTTGGGATCTCAAAGGTCACTGGTGAGAGGCGCTACCGCTGAACCATTCACGCGGGGGCGATATTTTCACGTTCAATTGATTGTGTGAAATTCGCATGAAATGTTTTGTTAAATCAGTTGATTTTGACTCTTGATTTAACTTTAGTTAGATTTTTTAAAAGTTTAATACGTTAGGCAATTTAAGTCGTCAACATCAAATTCAAAAAAATCCAAGTCGTCGCTCATGACAAATAAGACTTATCATTGATAGTCCAACCAACGGGTCCATTCAGAAGTTGATCTTAAATTTGACCTCAAGAAGGCTCAATTCTTAAACTCAACTACCATTCTCTGAGTTAATTACCTACTACTCCTATACGTTTTTGTCTTTGGAAACAAATTATAAAATATTTGAAGGACACATCTCCCAACCGTACTTGTTATTTTTTTAAAATAGTATTTACATATTGCGTTCATTACATTCCAAAAAAAAAAAGAGATTAACAGTAAATTTTTTAATTAAAAAGTAGTATACCGTTTGGATTAGCTGTTTTTTGAGATATTTTTGAAATATTTTACTATAATAATATAGGTGAAAAACTTTTACTGTAGATGAAATTAATTTTGAGGTTATTTTTTGTGTTTTCGAGATTGGTTTTGAAATTTTTAAAATTATTTTTATTTATGTATTACTGTAATAATGTATATGAAATTGAAATTTTTTAAAAAAATGACGGATCCAAAACGGAGCTCTAGAGTATTCTATAGAATACGCAATCCACAATCTAATGTTCAGCTAAGTATAGACCCACAGACCTTGCTCAAGTTTCATGAAATAGATCCCACCATCAAAATGTCGTATAACCGAAAACAAACCAGACAGTTCACGATTTGTTAACTCTGATTGATTGATGGATTGGCGCGTATTGCTTGAGGTTTCGGTTTCACCGCCTCAATAATTTAGAAGTTATAGGATTTTAGGTGGGCCACCACGTTGGGCGGAAGCGCGGAAGATCATTTATTCCCATTAGACAACCAGAATGGATCAATTTATGCAGAAAATTATTCAATAAAATGATGGGATAATTTCAGAAACCTCCCCTGAGGTTTCTGACACTTTCACTGACATCCCCTGAGGTTCTCAAAATTTCACTTACCTCCCTTGCTTTTGATTTTGTGGTAACAATCCAGTCCAAATCAGATTAAAATATTATTTTCATGTGTGAGAAGGTATTTTTATTCCATAGCTACCCTTTGCAGAAGTTGTATTAGTAGAAGATTCAAAGAAGAATAAATGATTTGGACTAATTAGTAAAGTTGAGGGGGGGTAAGTGCAATACAAAAAATTGCATGCACCAGATGTGCCATGCAACAGTTATTTGGCAGATTTTGCAACGGCTAGCTGCAAATTGCAACGGCCAGAAGGTTTGCTGTTTCAGTAGCAATAGCATATAAAGCAAAGCAACTTAACTACCTCTGAGGTTTCAAGCTATTAACATTCTTTGCTACTAATTTGGAGTGATAACAAGTGCATTTGCTGTGCTACAATTAGAGCTCTGAGTAAAAAGTTTTAGCTGCAACCATGGCCTCTTCAAGCCATAGGGGAGAATCATGGAATTCACCTACATCTTTCTCCATTAAAAACAGGTTTTGCCGCTGTAATCGCAAAGCAACCGTAATGATATCAGAGAGTGAAAGGAATCCAGACAAGTTGTATTTCTATTGAGAAATTTCCAACTTTGTGATGAATTTTAAAAAAATTCTACAAAAGGGGTGATTTTGGGTTTAATTTCCGTCAGGGGGGTCTTCGCATTTGTGAATTTCACAAATGCGAGCTTACAAGAGCTCGCATTGTATTTCTATTGAGAAATTTCCAACTTTGTGATGAATTTTAAAAAAATTCTACAAAAGGGGTGATTTTGGGTTTAATTTCCGTCAGGGGGGTCTTCGCATTTGTGAATTTCACAAATGCGAGCTTACAAGAGCTCGCATTCGTGGAATGCGAGCTCTGGTTATTGAGCTCGCATTCCACGAATGCGAGCTCTTCTCAATTTTTTTTTTCCTTTTTTAAGAGCTAGGGAATTATTTCTAGGAAGCAAATGCGAGCTCTTATCTTTTTTATTTTGGTATTTTTTGAGAGGTAGGGAATTATTTGCAGAAAGCTTCTAATTTTTGTTTTAAAAAATGTTGCAAATATTTAAAATTTTGCAAATAGCTCGCATTTGTTAAATTTGACCTGCAAAAATTGTATTTAACTTTTTTGTTAGATTTCGCATTTATAAGTATGACTTGTAGAAAATTAGATTCAAATTTAGATGTATTAGGGTTTTAAAAATATTATATAAGTGATAAAAATTTTATAAATTGTAAAAATAAAATCAAACTGCTTGGATAATTAAATGTTATATTTGCATAAGAAATAATACAATAATCATAATAATGATAATACAATAATATTGGTGTAATAAAACTGCCATTAATTTAAATATTTACTTATAATGCCCAAAGAGCCTAATTACCAATTTTTTCTTCTCGCGCTCAAATATAACATTAACCCGCATGCGAGCTAACCTTGAAATAGAAAAAACACAGAATCCCGCTTGCGGGTTTCAGGAGTATTCGGATATTCTCATATGCACCTATGCAAATCGAACCAACCGGATATCTTATCCGTATCCCATTTTTTTAAATAAAAATCTTATAAATTTGAAAAATAAAATCAAATTTAGATGTATTAGGGTTTTAAAAATATTATATAAGTGATAAAAATTTTATAAATTGTAAAAATAAAATCAAATTTAAATAATTAAATGTTATATTTGCATAAGAAATAATACAATAATCATAATAATGATAATACAATAATATTGGTGTAATAAAACTGCCATTAATTTAAATATTTACTTATAATGCCCAAAGAGCCTAATTACCAATTTTTTCTTCTCGCGCTCAAATATAACATTAACCCGCATGCGAGCTAACCTTGAAATAGAAAAAACACATAATCCCGCTTGCGGGTTTCAACGTTATTCTGCGCTTCGTGTGTTTGCTTTTGTTTTGCTTTTGTCTTTTTTTTTCGAAATGGAGGGTTGGCGGTGGAGCTTAGTACGAGAGCTCACTGAACTCTAATAGGTTTCTAATTAGGTTTCTAATAAAGACTTCGTTCGATATGTGATATTTCAGCCGAACTTCGAATCCATGGCACTTATTACGCGCTTAAGCCACCTGTCCACATTAGCAATCAAATGGCTTGATATCAAGAATTCCACAAAGGTAAATTACCTAATAACCTTGCAAAATAGGCTATCCATCTTCCTTGAGTTCATATAAAAACATTATCCTAAATACCAAAAAGGACAAGCTTGAATTCCCAATCCCACCTGTGTACATAAATTGTTCTTATTTGATTGAACTTCTTGTCTTGTAACAAATGACTCCACAGACATTTTCTTGCAAAGTACGTAATTTGAAGTCAGGCGTGTAATCTTGCATGACAAGAATAGGTACGTAAAGAATAAGAAAATTCATTATGTAACTTAAACATAAACGGTAGTAATTAACCCCAACTACTTGGGATATATCTGTAATTTTGGCCCTGATGACGTCAGAAAAGGGGCCCAATTTTTTATCAAGGGAGGTAAGTGAAATTTTGAGAACCTCAGGGGATGTCAGTGAAAGTGTCAGAAACCTCAGGGGAGGTTTCTGAAATTATCCCTAAAATGATTGTTCATTCAGAAAAGGCGGATGGTCTTTGCTTTGCCAATCTATGGTCATTGGTTACAGCTTATAAGATTTTGGACGTTAGAATACTGTCAAAGAGATTGCATCAAAAATGAAGAAAAAATAATCAATGCTGACGGTTAGGAACAAATATATGTTTATAACTGCCTTCACATATTATTCTAGAGAAGTTAAAAAAAATCCACATGTTATGTTGCGGATATTCTGAACATTGAGATCTAAGCCCTAATTAAAAAAAAAAAAAAGGAGAAGAGGAAGAAGACTAGAAGAGGATTCATGGAAATGGAGCTCGCATATAAATAGAAAAACCTTACCCTACTAGTTTATAGTTTAACGGTGTAATTAATAATCCTGGTTTTAGGATTTTCAATTCAAGTTAGGCAAGTCCCAAAAGAAAAAGAAAAGGAAAACACTAGTGTATAACGTAGGCAATATATAGGGTAAGGTTTTTCTATACGGATGATAAATATCCCAAATTCCAAACGTTATCCCACAAATTCCATCTCTGGTCTTTCTAATAAGCCAGAAATCAGAAGAAAAAAAAATCCCTCTCCACATCCTTCCTACGTACCTCAGTCTTTTTTCTTTCTTATCATAAATGCTTTGATCAAAGTCAATCTTGGCAAATTATGGAAGGAAAACCACCACCCGCCAACCACGTTTTAAATAGGGTCCAGCTTCCTCATCCTGCCAATTCGTTTATCTACCAGAAGGGACGGAAAAACTTCAATAACACCAAAGAAAAAACAAGAATGCGGACCTTTTGATTTTGACAAGTGACAGCCATATCAATATCCAAAACGATAAGAATTGAAGCAATCATCCTCCAAGTCATTCATACGTGCTAGAGGATGGAGCATGAAGCTGGCGCGGGCAGAGTTTTTGAAATAACTAGTGTGACATGTTTCGTTATCTTCTGAAAGAGTCGAGTTTTTCAGAGTCCATGCTTCATGAATAAAGGTTCAGAACCGTGCATATTTACAAGAAAAATGAGCAAACATTAAACTAAACCCTCTGCAAATAGCCACGCAGATCCATATGCTTCGCCTACCCACTTTTTAGATGCTTATTTTCCTCTTTACAAAAAGTCGAATGCCCGGTGGAAGACGTCACTTCTTTTAACGCAAAGTTTTACATGTTCAATCCTTCATCGTCAAATTACTAGTTCCAAATTTTATTTTTTATTTTTGTCAACACAGGGGTGTCCGGGTCAATTCTTACGGGATCCGACTAATCCCCTGCGCCTGGAATACTCCGCCTCCCAAAAGCACCCAGACAGTATATGAAGCCAAACTCGAACCGGTGCCACCACGTGGGATCACAAGCTGAGCTGACCCGAGGGCAAATTACTAGTTCCACATGTCCAGCCACAATTCATATGTTAATAATCTAAGGTGTGGGGGCCACATGCAGGGAACAGTGGACATGTCACAATACCTATCAACCTGGCTATTTTAAGGATTTTTTTTTTTTTTTTTTCTGTCGAAAGCGGCAAACCTAACATTTAAGCTAAGGATTACCTTGCGCTCTTCGGTTCAGTCTCAGCCAGCCACTTAATCTGTATTCTTCTGTTCATTTCTGGCATTTAAAACTACATAGACACGTGGCAAGCAGAACTGGTGTACCTAACTGCTGCCTGATAAACCACCAATGCAAGGGGGCTTTAGTTTGGTCCACAAAAATGCACATGCTTACAGCTCAATTATCAAATACAAGCAACTAATTAAACCACAATTTGATCAAATCTCATGGAAATAGAAGTAGGATTATAATAATAATCTGTGCTCAAGTATATCAGAGCAAGAGATGCCGAAACTTGGCTAAAGCATCGACCATGGTGTATCGATTTTTTTTTTTTTTGGGGGGGGGGGGGTGGTTGGGGATGGAGGGAACTGCTAACAACTTCTTCAAAATTTGGTATTCGTGCATAGCAATTTTTTTTTTCTCCTTAAATTATTAGTTTCCAAGAGTACACAACATTCTTCATTGGTCAAGATGTTCGAGAAGCACAAGAATTTGCACACGTCCAACACAAAGGATAAGGATAACCCCATGTGTAACGCGAAGCCAGCAGATGCGTTGATAAATTGGCAAGGATAGGAGCCAAACTGGACAGTAACTTGGCTATATTGATGACTGTCCTCAAGAACTAGCGTTTGTCTTTGCTGAGGACATCAAAAGAATTTGTCTTTCTCCTAGATGAGTGCACTACATATATATATCCGTATAAATTTAAACCATTTAAATGACAAAGACGTATATAATGGCAATTGATAGAAGGCATCAAGGTGGTAAGGTGGTGGTGGCCACCAACCCAAAGATTGTTGACTGTTGGTTGCGTCGTATTCTCATTCTGATGTCAATATATGGCTAGAAATGGTACGTACAACTGCGCACGCGCCATTTCGTGGCTTTATCTGGGTCAGAGTTGTATGATCATAGAAATCTCAGCCGGGGGAATTGTCAAGTTATTCGTGTCTATGCGAAGTGACGACAATGGCAAAGTAAGCAACGAGCTTAATGCAACATTCAACTGCCTGATAGCCACTGCTTCTATTAGCAGAAGAATTCTCCGGTTGAAACAGTCTTGCCTGATTTATCTGACAACCTAATGATATGTCAAAATCAAACAACTATTCAGTACTGTTTTATTCAACCCCAGGCCACTCCCCAACCTTCCACACCCTCGTTCAAAAGCACAAGTCCGTCTTTGAATTATAGGTGAAGGTTTAAACTTCACCTATAATAAAAAAAAAATTTAAAAATGATGTTAGAGTACCCTTTTGATCTAATCAGATTTATATATTTATTAATTCCTTACACAATTTCTTTAGGCTCTCACCCTTTAGACTCTCCCTTTCTGTAGAATATGATAGATTAGATTATATAAATATTATCGTTACAGTTTGCTCTAGTGCGTGCTCATAGTTTGCTCTACGCCTGGGAATCTTACTCCATGACTGCACCACCACATGTTGTACATCATTCACATTAGTTCATAACTACGACAGTATTTAAGGGCTATGATCGAAATATACCAGCTTCTTCGATCTCCACATTTCATAGACAGTCTCGGCGAAGACTAGCCTTTGAAACACAGGCTTACTAAAGAAAAGAAAAAAAATTCCCATTCATAGAGTGTGCTGCAGCATCATAAGAAACAAGTACACTCCATCTCCTTATCATTTAAAACATAACACGTAAACTAAGTTATTTTTATTCAGGCTAATGGCCTTCAGCTGCTTACAATATGACCAACAAAACATCTGATCCATGCCATTCCTCATGTCGCAATAAACTAACAGCCATAAAAAGCAATGATGACCGCTAGTTAATTGAAAAAGAGAGAGCAGAAGCTTCAACGCTGAGTTTATCTATGTGTTCAGTTTTTATAGATAAGAAACCCAAACAAATGCCACATTCCTTTCAGTGAACTTCTCAATGCTTTTTCAACATGAAAAGGGATCGACAACAGCAACATTGGGTAGTTTACTCAACCACAGCAGTACCTCCAGCTAGCATTCTGAATGTAGTTACTTCAGCAACAAATGTTGAGGTGGTTGCTAAGCCAATTGAAAATACCACTGGGGGTACGATCATCTATCTTTCAATTGACGCTGAGTCAAAAAACACAAAAAGTTAGCATCACAACCTCATCATGAAGATTAACTATATTATTCGCTCACTCACAATTTGTCAAGTACTTTCAAGTGCTATAGCTATGTGTTGGCAAGTTCCATGCCATGCTGCATGCCTTAACGAAAATATTCTAAGGGCCAAAAGATACAGATATACGGGAATGGGAAGCTCACCCTTGGCCCACGGTTGGCCGTTTGAGGCTGTCTGTTTGACACGCTGTCTGAATCCTGAATCATATCAGGACTACTGAGCTTATAAAATGTCTGAAGAGCCCTTGTCACAAATGGCCGCACTATATTTGCTTCCATTGCTGACAGATTTTTCAGCTAAAAAATTGAAGGGTGATAATCAGGACTTACTACAAATGAAGTTCTCTTGCTGTTACAGAGCATCTATATGCATGAAATGGTTGTGGATCAACATTAACAAGCTAACAAATAATTTCCATAAAACTGAATCAAATTCAAGTAGCAACACACTTGCCCACTTGAATTTTTGCTCCTTACCTTCCCTTTTAATCCAATAAAATATCAATTCTGAGATTGAAGAACATAACGATTATAAGCCCACTACCACCCTACCTTTAGACTGTAACAGGAAATATCATAACTCCATTGTCTACATTTGCTTTCTATTAGATCTAGAAATCAAATAGAAAGATTGACACATAGAACGAACATAGACATTCTAATTCTAAAGCAGTTCAGGTACCAGAAAAGGACATTATATCCTTGGAGGAGGGATAAACCAATTCTGAGACAAAGAAGTGCATTTGGTTAAGGATGTAAAAGGATAACTTTAGTAAGAGACCAGGGGTTACTCTTCCATTAAGCCAAGTATGTTCAGAAAAGCACTGAGAAGAAAATCATTGCAGGAAGCACCAGTCAAACAGCAATCAAATCACAAACAGTCGCACTCATGTTAGAAGCAAATACTAGTAAGTTACTGATGGCATACGGTCCTAAGCCAATTTTGCAGTAGTCAGACACTGGAGCAAAATAAACAGTGGTTCTACACCTACATTTTCAACGTGACAACAATGATAATCTCATGTCTAACATAGACAGGAAATAAGACAAAAGATATGCAGGCACATAATCTCTTGTCATCTTCTCAGCTTTCTTTAACGTTTCACTTTTTGAGAAGAATCAAGAAAGGACATCTCCAAGCTCAAATGTCATAACCTCAAGATATAAATTGAAAGGTAAAACCTATCATTTCAACAATGAATTCACAAAAATAAGAATAAGTGTACCCTCAATGCATATGTTCGCTCCCTTGATATTATCTCTAAGCCAGTTCCAATTTTGTGAAACCGCACATCTTTGATGTCCTCAATCAATGACCTTACCTAAAAGCATTAAAATTGGCATTCTGTAAGCAAATATTACTTAAGTGTAACTAGAGAACATCAAGGGACCATTTAACTAACCATGTATATGTCAGGAATGTCATCACGTGCACTACACAACAAATGCCACCATCAACACAGGAAAACAACAAAACAAGCACTCATCATGAGAAAAAACCATAACTTTCGAATACAAAATAACATACAGAGCAACTTACTGATCAAAAAGAAGCCTTGAGATTTCTACATAATGGAATGGTAATGGCTGAAACTTTTCAGCATCTCTCTCTGCTTCCAAAACTTGTGTCAACTTTTCTAGTTGGCAAAGATGAATTGAAGACAATTAACAATCCGGTACGATCTCTTCTGTTACTCATTTCTCTTTCAAGTAACATTTAGTATCCTCTCTGAAAATCTACTCACAAACCCAAATAATTTCAAGCAATTTATGTTGCACCATTCGCATTTTCCTTCAAGTTTTCATTTTCAAAATTTCTTGCTAACCGTAGAACGAATTTAATGTAAAGCACTTCAATTTTTTCACCAAACGGGCCCGCCCCAAGTTGAATTCATATCCAGTTGTGCAGAACACGAACTGGGCATCAAAATACGAAAAGTGATTAGAGAAAATTCTTTAAAAAGCAAAACTCACCAACAGACATCCAGTCAGGAGGTCTAATTGTGCATTTCCCTCTCCTCTTCAAAGCCACAGCTAACCAAACAGGCACCTGAGTAGCTATTTGTGGTCTAAATGGGCCAAAATCTCCCTGGCAAGTTCAAAAAGCAAGAAAAAGAAAACGGTACTTTTCACATAAGCAGATTGCAAAAATTTTCTTCTGGGCATATATAAAGCTAAGTTGAAAGACTAGAATAGTACGCAGATGAGGTTGAGAGGATCCATCCTCATATTTGGTACAATCTCAATCAGCTCATCTTCCGCTAGAAACTCCAACTGCAAAACTCAAACAGATACAATATTTTTTTAAACAGACAAAAGGAAGCAAAATCCTACTTAATTAATCCTATAAAAATGAATTAACAATTTAACTTATTAGAACCTCGGCAGCAGAGAATGTGGCTGCATGAGCATCGGCTTGGCTGGCCATTTCAATAAGATAAAAGAAGATTTTGGGGTGAATTGTTTTCCAGTATAGAGTAGGGAAGGAAAATTTGACGATTTCTAAGAGAATGGCAGGTGAGGGTTGAGGACGATAATAAAATCAGCGTAGTGAAAGTGAGCCCTAATTTGGAGATGGCGGGAAACTGATTTAGGGACTAAAAGGGAATTTTCCTTTAGTGAAGTCGGTTTTTGCAATCCACTTTAAGGGCAAAAGCGTGATGTTGAGCGATTGACTTCATTGGGCACAGGCGAGCAGGCGAGATTCCTAACCATCAGCCTTTGGATTGGTGGCCACTGGCCACCACTTGCCTCCTACCAATTTGTCATATTTAAATGTGGCTTTATTTAAAAAATTCAGGCGGGTGTGTAGTGTACCCGTTTGATTCGATGGTGGTTCAATCCTCTCCGAATTATCCCAGGACCTAAAGAGGTCCTCCCCTTTTTTATAGTATAGGAAGTTATCGTATTGACAAAAAAAAAAAAGAGTTGGCAAGACTCCTTCATGGGGAATTATTGATGCTTCATGTGCTTAAGTGCCAACGATTTATGACAAAATAATGATGATAATTGATAAGCAATAAACAAGATATGCCAATAACAAAAGAATTGATTTTTTTTCTCTTTTTTTTTGAATGAGGGTAATTTATGATGGGTTTGCCATTATACTAGTTAGATGTGTTTTTACCAGCACAAATGGTTTCGTTTGGATTAGCTGTTTTTATGAATGTTTTTGAAATATTTTATTGTAATAGCGTATATGAAAAAATTTTACTGTAGATATATTTTTTGTGATGTTTTTTGAGGGGTTTTTTATATAACTTTTAAAATTAAAAATTTTTTATGATACTTTTTAAAAATTAATACTACCATCTACAACCACCATTGCCACTATCCCCACCCACCACCCATTCCCTCTCCTTTCTCCTCCTCCTCCTCCCTCTCCTTCCCTCTTTCTCCTCCTCTCCCTTTCCAACCATCCCTTGATTTGATCGAGGCCTCTGGTCGCAACCAAAAGATCCCTTCTGGTTTTTGATGGGGATTTTTTCTTCTGACTCCTCTTAATGCAATTGGGTTCTCGTTTACTATAAGCCAGAATAAGATAGATGTAGATGTTGCTCAAAAAAGAAAGGAGGAGGGGGGAAAAACAAAAAGAAGAAAAAAAAACCCTTCCACATCCCCTAGTGAACCTGCCTCTTCCCTGACATTGGAATTGGGATGGATTGAGTTGGGTCTAAGCCCATAACCTGTATACCCAAACTAAGGTTGGAGTACATTTGTCCTGAAATAAAGTTGGTCCCTAGGGCCTAAGCTTCCTGCGTATTAGAGCGGTCCAATCCATGGAAAACGAAACCCAAAACTTTTACTTAGGCTGACGTCGATAATCACGGGGAGGGAGGAGCAGTTACGAAGTTAGTGTGACCTCTCAGACCATGCATTTAGATAGCAAGCAAGTTGACCAGATTACCCTTGCGAAGCTCCGAAGCTTAACGAGGAACAATTAACAAGGACCAGCAATACAACATCTGTGGATATTCCGTGAAAGGTCAAGCTAGTCATTTCAGACGGCAGTGATATACAATCCACTTAGATCCGCACATTTTCACAATTTCCTAAAATAAAAAATCAAAGCCCCACAATATAATCCTCGATCACCCCTGAAAAACCCCAAAAAGCATTAGAGCGCCCGCAGTTTTCTTCCTTACACCACAATCCAGTTGAAATCCTTGCAATCGTCGTCCATCATGGGTAGAAAGTTCTTCGTCGGAGGCAACTGGAAATGCGTAAGTCTTTTTGTTCGTAATTGGCTATTTCTACATATCGACTGTTTCTTTTTGTGTGCTTTGCGAATCGATTTTTTTTTTTGTTTTGTTTGGAGATCGTTCTACATTTACATGGTGGTATTTTCAGCTGATCTAGCGAAGTGGATACGGTCCAGATCCTGATTCTGAATTTTTGACAACTGTGATTGGAAAATTCTGCTTTATTAGTAACTGGACAATTTTGGTAATCTAGTGACTTGAGCATCGATTTTATAACAGCGACTGGACTTCAAAGCTTGTTGCTCGTTGTTGTTTCGGACATTATTAATTGCTTGAAATAAAGCAAAAGGAGAAAATATTTTACCTCAGATTTAAGCTCTCGTACATTTGATCTGGCAGAAAATTGATGTGGTTTCATTAATTAGAGTTGAGTGACTTTATTTCACTAAATAGCTAGTGTGGCTAGAATCATTGTTGATTCACGGAGCCAATGCTATGGACTTCAGTTCAAATTTAAGCAGTTAGAAGAAATTTTGTATGGTTTACCAAATCAGAGTTAACGATTTTTGTTGGTACTAATTAGCGAGTGTGGCTATAAAAGTTGATAATGAGAGGAAATTCTATTATTCGTGCAGAATGGGACCAATGAGGAGGTGAAGAAAATAATCTCAACACTTAATGCTGGTGATGTTCCGTCTCAGGATGTGGTGGGTGAGTAATCATGGTACTACCTTCGTTTGGGTAGCATTTTAGTTTGCATTTACTTTTTGTCTTCAAGTTTCCTGATGTTCCTGAGAGCTTGTTATTGCTGCAGAGGTTGTTGTGAGCCCTCCATTTGTGTTTCTTCCATTGACCAAGGGCTCATTACGATCGGATTTCCATGTTGCTGCCCAAAATTGTTGGGTTAAGAAAGGGGGTGCCTACACTGGTGAGATTAGGTACGTCTGGCAGATAATCTTTCTATTGTCTTAGGATGTTGGCTGCAGGGTATAATCTATTGGTCTTTTTAAAACTTGTTACTTTCTGCCATGGGAGACTCCGACGTGGAAATATTGGCTCTATAAGTTTCCAGTGCTCCTTTTGGCATGTGTTTAGTGACAACTAGTTTTGCATGAATACCAATTCGGTTTTATTTCTTGAAATATAAATTATCTGCCATTCTGTGATATCGCTAACATATTGTTAAAAAGTTATATCCAGTTTCAACCTTAGGTCATAACAGATGATGAAAACTTTTTTTTCTCACATAATTGTAATTTAGTGCTGAGATGCTTGTCAATTTGGACATTCCATGGGTCGTTCTTGGTCACTCAGAGAGGAGATTGATATTGGGTGAATCAAATGAGGTAACCTTTCTCTACTTCTGTAGCAAGTTTATGGACTTCAATTTTGTTCACTATTCATTTCAAGCAAACTCTTTATGCTTTTGCTGATTAACCTATCTTGACCGCTGTCTGTTTTCTTTCAAGTTTGTTGGAGATAAAGTTGCATATGCCCTTTCTCAAGGTTTGAAGGTAATTGCCTGTGTTGGAGAGACTCTTGAGCAGAGAGAATCAGGTTCAACTCTGGAAGTTGTTGCTGCACAAACTAAGGCAATTGCAGGTACTGATATCAGTAGTCTCTTTGGAGACACGGGTATGAAATGTGCGGCTGCTATTGCAGTCTGCTTCATGTCCCACACTTACCTTCGCTTCTGCAGAGTGTTTGTGTCTTAATGAAACTTGTTGCTCTGGAACATGATAAGCTTGGCCCCAAATACTTTGGGAAGTTAAAGCACCTCTTGGCCAACAACTAGTCCGGATGTCTTGACCATATGATTACTAGTCCTTGTGATGTTATGTTTAACTTAATTTGAAAATTCCCTCCTTAATGGGCTCAGTTTTCTGTCACCTGAGTGTTTTGACTTATGTGAGATCTGAGTTCAATGAATAAATCTCTGATGAATTTCTAGTTAAGGACTATGGCAGTTACTTGATCGTACGTTTCTGGTTGTTTTGGTTTCATCTCTATGTTTTACTGGGAAATGACTTTCCATACTCTACTAGAGTATAGCAGACACTCGGACATGCCCCACAACACTATCATACAAAGGTGAGAGGCGAGAGATAAAAAGCACTAGTTTTCTAAAGAGCTCTTTTGTTTCTTAATGTACTCAAGTATCAGAATAATATTTGTCCAGAACCTAATTGGTAGTATGTCCAGTTGCTTTTTCATTGGTCACTTTTAACTTGTATATGTTATGCGTATGTCATTATCAGGTTTTAGATTGGCCTCAACAGTCATTAGTTTTTTAGCTGACTGCTTTGGAATTCCATCCACATTGCAGACCGCGTATCAGATTGGACTAATGTGGTTGTAGCTTACGAGCCTGTTTGGGCTATTGGAACTGGGAAGGTTGCAACTCCTGCTCAGGCCCAAGAAGTAAGTCCTTAGCTAATTTTATACATACTCTACTCATTGTCTAAGTTCTGTATTGCTGATTATCAACCAAAAATATGGCTGATAACATGTGAATGTTCAAGGTGTAAGAACTGTATATACAGAACTTTGGTAATTGATTTCTTGTGGCGCTTGGAATTGTCTAGAATTACTTGGTCACTTGGTGGTAGAAGACAACACCAAAAATTTTGCTTAACGAATATAATGTTCTTGATGAAGTTTTTGCTAATGTGAAAATGTTGGTGAGTATGCAAGGTTGATAATGTCTTGAAAGATGAACTAAAATGACCTAGTTGCTTGCTTTCTGCACTATAAATTGCTTACTTGAGAGGAAAACATTACTTTAGCCTAGCTCTTATTCTTGGTCAGAATTGGAATTTCATTCGATGAATTTGTTGGTTTTTATTTTCCTGGGAGGGCCTGTGCTTTTATCGGGATAGCTTTGTTTGCCTCCCACAGACAAACTGTATAACACAAGTGACTACAGATAGGCTGTCTCTATCTATTTTGGGCAGCTTAGATGGGTTTGGAGAACATTTTTCAAAAGTAGAACTTTGGGTTTCCTGTGTGCTTATTTCATCGTGGGAAACTAAAGAGATCATGGATTTAGAATTTAGGGATCAGATATCCAAATTTTTGGATAATATTTGAACAATTGGTTAAGGTCCTTTTTTTGGGGGGGGGGGGGGGGTTGGTTGTGTGGATCTATTGTTAGTCGTGTACTACACTAATTTTCGTGGCAAAATAGTTGCCTAGAATCCAGGTCTATGAACCAAACTGCTTCTTCAATAAACCCATTACTGGCGTCTTTTTATACTTTTTTCCTTCTTTGCATTATTCACTGATTACCAAGAAATAAATCTGCTAAGGGGTTAATTTTGCATGTTAAAATTTATCTTATTTTGGTATGTCCAGTTCTTATAGGAATGTGAAAGTTGGCTTAACTTTTTCAGTTTTTTACAATGTGTGTTTTTGTCATCATGGTGAATAATAGGTACATGCTGAACTGAGGAAATGGCTTCACGCTAATATAAGCCCTGAAGTGGCTGCCTCAACTAGAATTATCTATGGAGGTAATCCTGTCATTTACCAACTCCATGTTCAAAAAATTTCCCAGTGTTTGTTTTTAACATTTCTTCCCAATCCTTGTGTTAATTTCAAGGTTCAGATTTGGAACTGTAAGATGAGCAATTGATTAAAGTGTCATGTACTGATGCTTTGACCTGGCAACGAAAAAAATAATGTTAAACTTATTGTTCTGTTTGGCGTATTGTCAACTGGCAGTCTTACTCTGAAATAAAAGACATCTCAAGTTTTCAGCATCTACCAGACTTGGGTTCAAGTTTGAATTCTAAATAAATATTAACAAAAGAAGAATGGGTTTATAATAGAAAATTCTGAACCATGCACTTGTCAGCTCTGATTTTAGAAATACATTATCTGCCATATTAGTTACTATTGATGTATGAAGGTATCCTTGAGAAGTGATGTTGTAGAATTTATTTCCTAACATCTCAATTACATTATGAAATTTAATGAACATAGATTACTGGATTTTGTTGATTATTGAATATACTAGAAGTGAAAAGTATGTCTTGGGAGGAAGTTTGGGAGGGTGGGATTATAACCGAAGGGTGAGCGTAGTTGTACAAGGAAAGGAAGCTCCATTTCAATGTCATAATCAGATGTTTTATAACACCTTTATGGTGATAAGAACCTTGCGTATGCATACCTTCCATCAGGGGGAAGTCTGCTGCACTTTCTGCTATTGTTGCCGGGAAACATATAGACTTTGGTCGTTCGTTTTCTTTTGGGGTTTTAGTTTTGGTGGCATTAAACTTGGGTCCCACATATTTTAGCCCTCTTTGCTGGTGTCATATGGCCATACTACAACTATGTGAGATTAATAAATGGTGAGGCACTGTGTTCTAAATTGTCTATAATTATGCTTTGGACTCTGCAGGTTCGGTGAATGGTGCCAACTGCAAGGAATTAGCTGCACAAGCTGATGTTGATGGATTTCTTGTAGGTGGAGCTTCTCTCAAGGTAATGATCTCATTAGAGTTTTTGCTCCACTTCTTCTCTTGGACGGTTTATGACCTTGATGTTCTCAATTACTCAAAGAAGCAAGATTTGAAAGTAGAATAATAAAATGATAAATATGTAAAAATAAAGCAGAAGATGTATTTTCTGTCTTCTGATTCTCTTTTTTGTGTCGCTAGCCGGAGTTCATTGACATTATCAAGTCTGCAGAGGTGAAGAAGAGTGCTTAAGCTCTGTATCAGACATCAGTGGTGGTGAAAGTTTTGTTTATTCTACTTGAGATTTCGTACCTGGAGTAAATCATGCTTTTTCACTTTTGCTACATGTACTTTTACAGCGTTTAATTTGATAACCAAGCTGAGCTCTTCATCCTATTTCAGCAAACATAACCACCCCGACTATTTACGAATAAAATTAGCTTGACATTGTTAGTGTGCGCATATATTTGCTTCTTTTTTTTTAATTCCTTTTCAGCAAGAGAATGTGGGATTTAAGAAGCAGGAAGGTACGTGGGATTTAAGAAGTAGGAACGTGGGATTGGAGCATGCATTTACTTCTAGTTGCTTGCGGCCGTGTTGGCTTTTTAAGAAATAAGTTTGGTTGATAGTTTGGCTAACCGGCTAACTGCTAATAGAAAATGGTATTTGCATCTTGGTGTTTTGGCTGCACATTCGACGCATGAAAAATAAATTGTACATGGGAAACGAAGCAGGCAGTGGAAAGGGATACGAATCAAAGGCTAGGAAAACAGGGATAAGAACATCAAATCATTCATAAGCAAAAAACAAAACAAACATACGAATCTTAAAATCCCCACAATTTCTAACAAATTTAAACTCATTTTTCTAATGCCCCTGTCTATGTAGTCTAACAGTAGAATCCATGAAACAGAAACCTAGAAACGTAACATGTGGCTCTGTTTCTTTTGGGAGAAATTCTGGCGAGTTGTTCACTCGACAGACACCACTATTTCAATTTTCAAGAAGGATGAATGGCACTTGCTTCCCTGAACCATGGTGTTAATTCCACTATACCCCCCTCCAACCAAAATAATACACACTTTACTACACCCCCGCGGCGGGGGGCCAGGAGCACACCCGTGTGTGTCAGACGAATTAAGAGTCTTGAAACATGCGAGTAATTTTCTTCCAGATTTCCCCCCTAAGCAGCTAACTAACGGCTAAAATTGGAGTTGCTGTAAAGCCAAACAACTATAAAGGTGTTAGTGTTGATAAATAATGGAAGCGCACAAAAAGAAATACAAAAATTTCAAAATATAAACGTCTAGCAAAATGCCTCCGGGGGGCCTTGTTTGGATTGCTTGTTTCCGTCGGAAAATATTATCGTTTTCCGTGATCACATTTCCCTATCACCTTTTTTCCTCACATATATCAAATCGCTACAATAATTTTTCCATGAAAAATGACGGAAAATGCAATCCAAACACAACCTTAACTCAAACAACTCATCAATATGAAGATGCAACTACGAGTGTGGGAAATGACACCATTGTGCATCTTATTGGATGCTACAAAAGTAAATGTGCATTTGAGTATCTTCCCGGATGGAGCCTGAAGCGTGCAAAAAAAAAAGGAGATTGCTGAGCGATATTCAAAAAAAAAAAAAAAAAATAGACGGAATGCAAGTGAGGCTGCTAGCGCTAGAAACAAAAAATGAAGGATCAAAAAACATGAAGAAAATATGTGGAGGACTAAGAGCATAGGTTTTTTAGGATATTTATTTGTGGACTTGCACACGCAAAAGTGGACAATTTAGTCACATTTCGTTAGTTTTTTCATTTTTGGCCCGCTGATTACGGCTGCCTCTTTGATCATCAGTGTGAACGAAGGCAAAATGTGTACTGTTTTGGTTCAGAGGGCAAAGTGCCATTCAACCTTTTAAGAACCATACGAATAAACAAATCTTACGTGCCCACACCCGCAACCGCAAATAGGAGTGGCAATTGGGCGGGATCCACTCCGCGGAGGGCTAATGGGACGGGAGTTGGGACGGAGAGGAATTTCCCCCCCTCCCTTTAGACATGGGGCGGGGGGCGAGGGTATACCTGTCTCACCATCCGTTAAAAAAATAATAAATAAATAAATATATGTACATAATTATATATAATATTTAATTTAATTAGTTACAAATTTATAATAATGATATTATTAGTTATATGTATTATATAATGGATATTAGTATATGTAATTTAATTGATATTATCAATTATACTAATAATTATATATGTCTACTAATATAAATTATTAATTAGTTATATTAAATTAACTAATACATTTATACTAAATTCCTAATTACACATAACACAATAACACTTTTTCCCTCAGAAAAAAATACAATAATGATTTAATATTTATATTTGTGTCAAAAGTGAAAAATTGACCACTTTAGTTATATTTATTTGATGATGTTAGATTGTATTCAAACACCTTTCCCTCTCCCGGTCAAACCCCGCCCCATTGCCATCCCACCGCAAAGGGCCCCCGATAACGTCCTTAGTAGCAAAAACGACGCTGCTTTCGGGGAAAGGTTTCATCTGTTTTCTGGTTGCCTGCTTGCAAAATTCCATAAAAGTGGTTAGTCCAACCCAGGAAAAAGCAAAAAAATAAAAAAGAAAAAGAAAATGCAAGCTACAACGGATTTAAGTACATTTAGAAATATTAAGTTGGGTGAGACAAACACGTAAGATGCGTAGGAACGGGAATTATTCCATAGTCTTGAACTAAGTCGACAGCTCTCTCAAGGTCGACTTTCAATCTGCATATCCATTTTAATAACAATTCTGACGTACCTTGTCATCTTTATTTTAGGTTAACATTATGCTTATGATGCATACCTGCTTAGCTCACCAGAGATGCCGATGTTGACTTTCTTCTTCGGGTCATCTTTATTTCGAATTAGGGTAGCATCATGATTTGTTGCAAGTAACAATTGTTCCTGAAGGTTAAGCATCATGATTACATGATGTTCACAACAAATTATTTGAGGTTTACATTATATTTAAAGTGATTCAAAAAACTGAACAAAAGATTTTCAAGAGTCGACTGGATTGTTATATTCAGGAATTTTTGTTAAAAAAATATATTACAGTAATTTGATATATATCCTTATACTATATAAGAATGAGTTTAGGGCAAAAATTTCAACCGCAAAGATGGGGCTATTTTGGGAATATGAGAATATTTAAAGTGCAATTGGAGTATTGAATATGAATCATTATAGCTAATTTGGTTATTTAATAATTATTTAAATGTCCTCTTAGATATTTAAAGCTAGGGGTAAGTTTAACATGTGACTGATATTTGATTGAACATTGGGTACAATTGAAATCAACTTGTGTTTTAGTAAAATTACATAAAAACCCTTCTAATCATTTAATTGTATTGATATCCAAGTCTCTTAATTTCTTAAAGCCTTTCTCATCAGTTATTTGCAAACTTATGATATATAGATGTTAAGACACAATTAATGCTGATTAGTAGAGAAGTTTGGTTTCTTGGCCGTTGTCATAGTAATCCCCATCTATTCAAATTCATTTCATTTACTTATAACTTTGTTCCATTACAATCATATAGTCTATTGAATTCGGATGTTGCTATATTAGCTACCCCTCTTTCCCATTTTGCAGCATCTTTCTCAATAGGTATGTTTTCTTTAGCTAATCTACTTTTTTGGTTGTAAGAAATATGTGATCTTGCAAGTTGTATGTGCAATACTTCTTTTAGTGTTTTAATTCAATTGTCTATGTTAGATAGACTTGATAGGGAGGAGATCACATTTATTAATTGTTATTTTTGGTTTAAAATAATTTTATCATCATAAATTTTTTCATTTATAGATTGCATCTACTTCTTTTGTTGTTTTAACTATTAGTTACTGTAATTTTCAAATATTTTGCTACTTTATTGATGATTCCATTTCGGCATTTTTCACTTCATTTGATTTCCTAATATGTTTAACTATCTACTTAAAAGTATGTACTTCGTTACTTTTAATTCTTGAATTAAGTGGATTAAGATGTTTTTTGAGATAATTATTTGTCTAGATTAGTGTGTTAGTTATTGTATATTTTCGCAACTAGGTCAAAAATTGATGTTTTGTAATTGTAACCCCTATCGAGAAGGAGATGCTTTGCTATATGTCCTAAATCATAAATGATTGATTCGTCAATGTGGAGGTTTCATGATGATATGTCATTGGAATCAATATAAATTCAAGAATTTGGCTTGCAAGAACTGAAATTCCACTGGCAATAATTTCTTCAAGTATGCTAACTGTTCAAATCTCACTTATATGACAAGATAATGTGGTGGATTGCCCTCATATCAAGATCAAATTCAAACTAAATAACAAATTTTAATATCCCTAAAGTGCATGAGCAGATATAAGTAGATCTTTTATTTTATCAAATTAAACGTAAAATGGTTGATCATATCTTATAATTATATTTCATTGCATATTATATTTTTTGACTCAATATGTAATTTATGATTTTTCTGTTTAATATCACGTAATAAAAATGTCATACTTCAATTCTTATACTACAAAATACCAAATAATAATTATTAACTATCTTTAATTACAGGTACTAAACTCCCGCGCGTGGCGCAGGCTTTTTCCCCTAGTATATATATATATATAAGGTAAAAAATGATTGAAAAATATGTATAAAAAAAAGTAAAAATTTTCTACGAGGTTTAGAGATATGGAAGGATCAACAGATTTACAAGGTTAGGAGCTACTCTGGAGTTCGCACGCAGTTGCTGCAGCTAAATCAGACCAAGCAGGATGTGAATGCGTTTTGTCTTTTGTTTTGAGTAGTGAGAGGTGGTCAGCGTCAGTGGCCTTAATATATGGTGTGGAAACTGTGCAAAGACAAAGTCAACCGTTGAATTTCAGTATCGAGAGAGTCAAGGAAAACCGAAGGTAGAGGTGTGTCATTTTGTTTTCTATTGATTTGTACAAGAATCCGGTGACGACCAGTTACTAATTAAAGATATGTATGAACCATATAATCTTCTTATTTTTCAACTGTCCTTCCAGTCAAGTTCAATTTTGGATTAGAAAAGTCAGGTACTTCGAATTTGGATCTTCCTGTCCATTTATTTATTTTGTATATCCTTTTTTTTTTTCCCCCTCTCGGATGGGTTGGTACTTTGTGTTTTCTGTTTCCTTTCTTCCCAACCCATGTGGGCATATCCAATAAACTAAAATAATTACCGCAATGGATGCTGATTGCTTTGACTTGTGCCATCATTTAAAAGATCTGTTCTTCATCTGCTTTTTTTGAGTTAATTGGATTGCAGCTAAAATTTTTGGGTCATTTTCTCTAAAAGATTGGTCGACTGAAATAAACTGCAAGTGCAGGAATGCCAAACATTACATGATGGTCCATAAAGGGACTCCAAGTGGCTCAAATCTGGAAACTTTTTGCTTTCAATGGTGTGAATTCCAAATTGGAGCACCGCAATGGACATTTTTTTCTCCCTTTGGAGTACAAAATTGGTCCCCTACGATGCCCAGTGTCATCATGCTCTAGAACAGGCTGCCCAAATATCCCGTGGCGTGCTCTAGAAAAGAAAACACGTGCAAGAGGTAGAGTGAACTAATTAAGGAAACATTGGTCCAATTAACTCGTCGAGAGTAGAGGAGAAAGGAAACAAGTACCAAGAGGTAGAGTGAACTAATTAAGAAGATGACGATGATAATGGTGATAATAATAAAAATAACTGTAAAATAACATTGTTATGCTCGTCTGATTCGATAGTCATAAAAATTTTCTACCTTTTTAGAATTTTTTTACCACGCCATCATTGGATTTAGGATACGAATTTTGAATCTCGCCGTCTTAATTCATGATTCATAAGTGTCATTTCAAGCATAAATTGACTAAATTAATTTGCACAAATTTAATGCTAATTTAATGAATATAATGGTTTTTTTTTTTAAAAGGCCATGATGGCTCCAAAGAATCTAAGCCACGGTAACTAGAAGTGTAGGCACACTAACACAGAGCAACATGGTGGTGTTTGTCTTTGACTCTTGATCCGTTCGCATGAGCAATTCGGCATTCTTAGCAAGCTCTTACGTTATCTGCACATCATCAGCTGCCCTTTCCACTAAATAAAACCCAAGGCGCAAACGGACAAAAGCCACCCCCGCTTTATGCGTTAATAATAAATGTTGATTATTCCAGCAGTTTTAAAGACTTTTCAAATATTTGGATTAAAAGACATGCCACCTTCATTACCATCAGATTAGTGTTTAATCAACTTGGCGCAGCCAATTTCGAGGCCGGCGGTAGGAAAGGATACCGCATAAAATCCACTCCCATAATAAATTACGTACTTGTAATTAAGCTAATCTTTTACCAATCAACCCTTAATACGCAAAAATGAATCAGAACAGCACGACCGCAGTGTCATCCACCACTGGCTGTTATGCTGATCCAACGGCTGGTGCTCTTTGAATTAATGCACATTTGTCCTATTAATTGTACGAGAGACTAAAAGAATCCAACCGGCTGACCATCAACGGCAATTAAGAGATAGACACCGAAAGGCGCAAAAAGCTGGTGTTCTCGAAAGCTTTGCAGTTTTAGTCCCCTGAATTTTGAGGCAGTTTCGTCTTAGTCTCATATGTTTAAGCTTTAATCTTTGATCACCCCGTCCAAAATTGGCCAACAACTTCGCCCCTTTGAACCCTTTTGGTGCTATTACTCGTTATTGGAAACAATCTTAATTGTATTTAACCAGCGTTTAGTTAAGAGCTAAGGGACTAGAACAAATTTAAGAGGATGATTGAACTGTGATTAGGGTTGAGATTTCAAGAATTAAATGTTTTGGATTTAAATTCTCTTAATTCTTATCCCTCTTCTACTAAAAATAATTAAAATAAAATGGGATAGGGTACAAAATATTACGGGTGAAATATGTGAACGAATTTGTTACCTTAGATGAATTGATGATTTACTTAGCTCGTAATCAATTGATTCAAAGTTAAATCTCATTGAAATTTTAGCATTTTTTTTTCGTTGTTTAAATTTTTACATTTGTAATTGACATGCTTAGGCACCCATGCTATTAGTCTGCATCGGTGGTAACTTTGTAGCCGTGCAATGAGAAGGCTTCCTTATTATTATTAAAAAGAAAAATAAAAACCGTTACCAGTGAAACTTGAGTGGAATTAAATTGAGAACATTTATAGAGGGAGGACCAAAGGTGAAACTTTGCTGCTGGTCCTGTCTTCCACCGCGCTTCATCAGAGTTGAGTAGTCGAGTCCACTTCTCTTTAATGTGTGTACGTGTACAAGTTGCAGAGTAGTAGCTGACGATAACCCAAGGACTTGTAATACGAAAAGTCAACTATTTTGGCCTTCGGGAAGGTCTGGAAATAGCTTCTCGTGAAGCCAACCGAACAAAGATGTAAAATATTCAACAGTATTCTTCATCTGCTTTCATTGATAGTAGGAAAAATCTTTTGAGCATGTTCACACCTTTTTGTCTGATGAATTTCATTTTCAGTTTTCTGCGGTCACACCCATAAAGGGATTTTTGAAGATTCATCAGCGCAGAACTTTCTGCAAATTTTTCTGGGAGAAGAAGAAAAGGTTCGCAAGAAGGATCAGAGTTTTGGAAAGGTTGTTGTTAATAATTTATGGGCTCTTGCTTCAGTGCTCGGATTAAGGCCGAGAGTCCTCTGCATGCTGGTAATTCAATACATGCAACTGTTCTCATTTGTTATTTCAAGGCTCAATTTTTGGAAATGTTTTCGGGAAATTTTAATTAGTTGTTCCACCTTGTTGCTTGGCCTTCTTTAGCAAACATATGCTGCTTGCTTTGGCACAGGTTGGAATATAATCTATGCATACTAGTTTCATAGGTCCTCCAAGTAGGATTGCTATACTGTCTTTGATCAATAGTTCTCTTTTTGGATAGACCCCTTTGGTTCCGTTCCTTTGCAAAGAAAAAGAGATAAACGTTCTAGAATGTCATGTTCTCTTTGTCTGGAAAACTTTACATGGAAACCACCATATGGGTGATAGCTAGTTTGATATCTCAACAATTCATTTGCAACTTATGATATTGTGGTCGTTCTGCTACTAAAATCAAAATCTGATAGACCAAATTGGATCGTCTCGGACCTTCCATAGTTATCTTTACAAATCAGAGGTCTGAATCATGGCTTTGAAGTATGAAGATGATATAAGGCTGCTCAGTCAACACCCTTGGCTTATCACGAATAAACCAAACCAGATGAAAGAAGTGGCTAGACTACAAGAGTAATGACCTGAAATTAAAGGGCACTTAATTAATGTTTCTGAGCATACATAGAAATCTTCAATTGTTTTATGAATGTTAACAGGAATCATATGCAAAGCAATATCAGGTCTTTTGCTTCAACGAAAAGCAAATCACCTAGACATGCATTTTTAATGCTGTTCCATCCTTTTTTTTTCCTTCGAGGATTAGACGCTCTTGATGTAAAGGAAATTAGGTAGTAGGATGTTCAGTTGAAGCCCAATAAATGAACTTAATTTGTTTGCAGGAGCAAACTCAAGATATGTCAGCAGTGATGGAAGAGACTCAAGCAGCAGGCTCTCATTTGCCTCAGTGCCACAGACCCCTCGCAGTGAGAGTGAAATTTTGGAATCATCAAATCTGAGGAGTTTTGGGTTTAATGATCTAAAAACAGCCACTAGGAACTTCCGCCCAGATAGCGTGTTGGGAGAAGGCGGATTTGGTTGTGTTTTTAAGGGGTGGGTTGATCAGCATAGCTGTAAGGCTGCTAAGCCAGGAACTGGATTGGTTATTGCTGTGAAGAGACTGAACCAAGAAGGTCTACAGGGCCATAAGGAATGGTTGGTAAGTATGACTTCACCTGTTATTTACAGAATTCATACCAGTGTTATTAAATAATGCAAAAAGTACTGACATATATCACACGTGGTCAAAACTTGTAATTGTCATATTCTGAAATCTCTTAGCTATGCTGATAATTTTGTTTCTTCACCTGAATCACAGACAGAAATCAATTATCTTGGACAGCTACATCATCCTAATCTTGTGAAATTGGTTGGATACTGCTTAGAAGACGAACACAGACTTTTGGTTTACGAATTCATGCCCAGGGGGAGCTTGGAAAATCATCTTTTCAGGAGTGAGTTCTTGAACTCTGTAGCAAGTCTACCATCTTCCGACACAATGCACTTCCGATTATCACAATGACATAATGTCTTGTGTATGTTTTGAACAGGGAGTTCTTACTTCCAACCACCATCTTGGAACCTTCGAATGAAGGTTGCTTATGGCGCTGCAAAGGGGCTAGCATATCTTCACAGCCCAGAAGCCAAAGTTATATACCGTGATTTTAAGTCCTCAAATATCTTGCTTGATTCGGTATGTATGTAACTCAAGTTTCCAATTGTTGAATGTCTTACTCTTTGGATTTCAGCTTTACTTGTGTCTCACTGTCACTTATGCATCTTGTTGATGAACTGAATCCTGACAGAATTATAATGCGAAGCTCTCTGATTTTGGGCTTGCAAAGGATGGGCCAATGGATGGTAAAAGCCATGTGTCTACGCGAGTCATGGGGACGTATGGTTATGCCGCTCCAGAGTATATGGTCACAGGTATTACATCTTGTTAAAGTGCTCATAATATTGGAAGCTTCTCTGGAATCTGCTGCCTGCTTTTCTTATTATATTATCTCTTTGGTGTCCGATGTTGTATACTGTTCAGCTTAGTCAGGTTGCACGTTTCTGATTGTTGCGATTTCTTACTCAGGCCAAGTTAAACTTAAAGTGACTGGAATGCTTCTTTTTCCATCACCCCCTCCTCCTCTTCTACTATTAAGAAAAGAACCCCTTAACTAAGAAATGGTCCCTTATTTTGTCCTGTAGTTTGCATCCCTTGGTGGAGGTGAGGTCAACTCTATTACTATTCCAAGTCCAAATGTAGTTTCCATTGGGTGGCTTTGCCTTAAAACATCTCCAGTGATGAAATTGTATAGCATTTCTTATTGTCTTGGGATTTGTTCAGGCTTCGTTATCACATATTTGTGATGGATTCACCATTTTGAGATGAGTGCAGGATGTTTGTGAATCAAAGCATCAAGTCTTGTGAAAAGCTCTGGTCTGTGTGTGGAACCGCCTAATATTTCCTTTAAATAATAAGTCCTTTTTGTATCCTAGTCTTGCTGAAAAGTCCCAAGCTTCATTCTTCTCCTGCTACTGCAACATTATCATCTCCCTTCTTCCAGTTTTCTCTCATTTTTCTATTTACTCGTGCCATTGCGTCTAGTTAGGAACGTCAACTGTCAAACTATATCACATTTTTCAGACTGTCAAATGTACACTCATTGAATCCTTGCTAAATTGACATGCAGCTTTTATAAGCTGTAAATCATTCTTCTATCTTTGTGCTAAGCCTGCATTTGTTCTGTTTCCGAAGGCCATCTGACTGCCAAGAGTGACGTGTATAGTTTTGGGGTTGTTCTCCTTGAAATGCTGACGGGCCGTAGGGTGATAGATAAGAACCGGCCTCCTGGAGAGCACAATCTTATCGAATGGGCCAAGCCTTACCTGGCCAGCAAACGCAGAATTTTCCAAGTTATAGATGCCAGAATAGAAGGGCAATATTCGTTAGGTGGAGCTATAAAAGCTGCAAACCTTGCAGTCAAATGCCTTGCAACAGAACCCAAGTACAGGCCAAACATGGACGAGGTGGTAAAAGCATTAGAGCAGCTTCAGGACTCGGACAGTGGCAGTGTTAAACATGAGGTGGTTCGCAAGCATCATAAAACATGTTCAAACGAGGCATCTAACAGAAAGGCTGCATCATGTCCAAGACGATCCCCTTCCCCCATGGTTGCTTGAATGTGGATTTTGTTTGTAAAATTTTCAATTTTACCAACTACTCTAAGCGAGAGATACGAAGAGCAGACGATGCAAGGAAGCCAGGCCTCCATGGAATCGGCCTTGTGCTGCCCCATCCCATCCTCTTGCATTGTACAGTTCATATCTCAATCTGCCCTGTGACTCTGCATCAATCCTATTCCGGCAAGATGCTAAATAGATTTTGTTGTATCTAGGCATGATTGTATGACAGCCAATGGGAAATGATTCCCATGTTTATATCATATTTATAGCCTTGTTATCCCATATGTTGTACGATGCATACTACTTTGATCTCATGCAAATTTTTCATTTTTGTGGTAGATTAGCATAAGAAGTTGGGTGTACAGCCATCGACATCATTAAAGGATTCATCTTCCTGACGTTCAGGATTTTTATTTTAATCTGCCTGAGCTTTTAGGATGTATTTGTAGGATTCTTGGTGTAGAACTTTTGAGGGTAAATACTAGAAAGCCAAGCAACGGAAGGAGAATCCTGGCCGCTGCTACTGTACTACCAGTCATATAGCCTACACGAAGCCACAAAACTTTTTTTGAGAGGAGGAACTTTAGTATGTATAAAACTTATGTGTATAACTTAAAATGCTAGTAATACTTTTTTTTTTTTT